>NC_057812.1:90565110-90776730 GCF_018294505.1 Triticum aestivum | reverse complement strand
AATGTTTCGGGCAGTCTAAAATACAAATTATAATAAAAATTATTGGGGGATGAGCATTCTCCTTGTACAACCACTCATAATCATAGGACATAATTTTTCTAAGGCCACCTCTAATCAGATAAATTATTCATTCTATTGTTCATCTAGTACAGAGAAAACACATAATTACAAATACACGAAATATTAACTGTCTTGTCTAGCATTAAATACGAACACATACTTCATCAAGCATCAATCCTGACCCAGTTGTGTATTCATCTTTGACCAGAACATAGTGCAATAAACTACTTTCTGTGCGCCATCACATATATATGCTGGAAGAGGAGGAGAGAAATTAAGGACACATTGTGAAGACGTGGATTTGTAGTACATATGGGTGCAATCTCAATTGAGGGTTGCAGTGCTAATTAACAGATCCAGTAAGAGAAAATATTTGGATGGCTTGAACCCTCAGCACAACCCTGATGAAGGCTAGCGCACCTCCATATGATTACCATTGTCTATGTAAAACTGCTAGTTACATATCTTTACGTACCTACAGTTGGACTCATGTGCCTTAAGTCTTTTTTTTTTGAGGGAATGTGCCTTAAGTCTTGGCATGTGTACATGCTACGCTGCTGCAGGCGTTGATTGCTCAACACTGGAGAGTCCAGCGAACGTCCATAATATGACCAGATTTTATAATTTATACCAAAAGTACATATGATATTTCCTTATTGAGAAGACAAAGAGAACGAGAAAGGAGGAGAACAGATTGCAAGTGCCGGATAGCAAATTAACAATTGATCTAACAAAAGAGCTTGATAATATGATATATGCTTCACATGGTGTCGAACTAAAACAGATGCATTAATCCAGCAGCATCAGTAGCTATACTACCTGAGACACTCCTTATCGGGAACTATGAATCCTCTTTCGCTTCCACGAACTGCTAGAATATGAACCCTGACAAAATGGCAATAAATTCATACATATAGTTAACTACAGTTGCAAGGGAAAACATGAGGTAACTTAATTGCAGTAGTACTCCATGGCAGTACAACGGGCTAATGGGTGGAACCGGTAGCAAAAATCTATAAATATATGGTAGGAGTACACTAGTACTCCTTTTACATTATGTTGTGCTAATTAATCAAATATAGCTATCAGTAGTTGGAACACGTATAGGTGACATACATATCACCCCATCTTGTGGAAAGAAAGGCATACATAACTATATGGCATTACCTCCAATCATTTGCTCCCTGTCAGTCGTTTGACACTAACCCCTCTATTTGGACAACAGTTACTTAATGTCAACAAAAAAAACCCTGTAATGTAAGTACATATTATAATCCTTCTCAAGTATTTTCATGTTCAATAAAGAGTCAATGTGTTTTATTGGTGCTTGTAGATCAGTACGTACCATATAGTATCTGTAACTCTCAGAAATGATGATCATGTCCTCAGACTTTAACTCATATCTCTGGCAGTCAAATAAATTGTTGCTCTAGCGGGGATTTCTTCAGGCATCTAGTGAACAAATCAGAAAATATAGCCTGAAAATATAGTACAGGGAACTTATAAAGCTGCAAACGTGGATCACCAATCTTGCAATAGAGGTATCCGTGACACAACCAATTAAGACACCATAATGTCCTCATGTAGGCTATGCTTATTACATAATCAAAGATCTGGATACAACAAAAATTAATGCGCCTACTGCTACCAAAAGAATCATGAGGAGGCAGCATGTCACCTTGGACTGGTTGCAAAGTGAATCAACACATCGTGTTCTGGTCATGGAGTTTATCATCCCAGGTTCATGTTTCGTTTTTTATCACTGGCACCAGGACCAAGAGGAAACGTTCGACCTGTACATGTGCTGATGCCACCATAGGCAGGGCAAGGCTTCACACAACAGGAGACAACTTTGCACATCCAAACTGAGGAGGAGCAGTTACAGGAGACAACTTTGCACATCCCACCAGATGAACGGCTCTAATTATCTAATTAACATGAGAATTTTAGCATAGGTATAGGTATAATGTTATTCTACCTCAAAATTGAAGGAAAATAGTCTAAACAGTAATCTTTTGTTAGAAATAACTGCAGTGCTAGAATCAGATATTTAGCCGTAGCCTGAATACCGTAAATAGGAATTGAACAGGAGTGGTTTTGTTGGAAATCTTAGTACACAGGCGACAACTTTTACCATTGGCTTACTTCAAAATTACACACTTTTTAATAACAGTCTTACTTTGCATGCACATACAACCAAATCTCTAGAAAAATACTTATCATGAGACTCTCCAATCCATCCATCTACTTTCTAATTAGTAATTATTTAGGGTTTACCTTGCAGCGTGGAGACACTCTTCCATGGCAAGCTCACGAAATTTGGACAAAGCCCATGAATTGTCCTTCCTCCCCGGACTCTTTCTATGCTCCTGTTGGCTGTTACCGCTATCTTTCAATTGGCTGTATTCCCTTCACCCATCTGATTTAATACCCCCTAAGAGCATCTCCAACAGGCGCCCAACAAGCCACGCGGTAGAAACGAATTTGGCGCGCACCCATCGCCTGGTTTGGCGCGGCGCGCAGCGTTTGCTCCAGCAGCTGCGCTGAAAAGCTGCGCGCGCGCAGCTTCAGCAGGCGCGATAAAATGCAGCGCACACTCATTCTATAATATTTTTTAACTTAAAATTACATAGATAAAAAAACGATACAAAGATATTTTACATCGGTGCAACTACTACGGCATAAATAGATAGATAGTTCGACATACATAGATAGATAGATACTACTATGGCATAGATAGATAGATAGAAACTACTACGGCATACATAGATAGAAAACTACTCCAAGTCGCTATCATCACCATCATCACTCTCGTCGGTGTCGTCCGAGGTTGAGAGCCATATGTCGTCCCAACGTTCATCGTCCGAGGTGAAGAACGACCTCCCACCCGCGGAGACGATGTCGCACTGCTCGTTCGCCACTGCCTTCCGCTGACGCCGGTCCGCCCGCTCCGAGCGTCGCCTTGCCATCCTCTCCGCCCAGTAGGCACGCTCGGCGTCGACGTCCTCTGGGTGGCGACGGCGCCACTCCACCATGGCTCGCTCGTCCTCTTCGGCGACGAGGGGACGGTGCTGCCGCCGAGAGTGGTCGGCACGTTCCATGTCCGTGATGAGACGCGGCGGAGGAGCGAGGCGCTGCGCCTCCTCGCGCGTGAAGACGTCCCGGAAATTCATCTGCGACCGGGGCCTCTCCAAGCGCCACGCCGCCGCGTCGTACGCGCGGGCCGCCTCGCGCGCGCTCCGGGACGTCCCGAAGCCGAGTCGGATGTCGCCGGACCGTATCTCGACGGAGTACCAGCCGTTGGGGCGCTCGCAGACGCCGCGAAAGCCCGAAGCACCCCGGCGGCGCGGCGGCATGGTGGTGGCGCAGAAAGCGGCGAAGCGGCGAGGTTGCGAGGAGGAGGGCGCGTGGCTGTTCTGTGCGCGTGGTGAAGCGCGGAACTTTATAGGCGCGCGTGAAGCGGCGCGCCAAATCTACCGCGCCGCGTGCCGCTTTCTCCCCCGCGCGCGCAAACGCTTCCCCCGCGCGGTAACTTCCGTCACCGCTGGAGCGCGCGGAACCAACCGACGCGCGCGAAAAACTGCTTTTACGACGCGGGCGCGTGTTTTGCAGGGCCTATTGGAGATGCTCTAAGATGTGTGCAGTCTGCTGCGGTGTTGTCCACGAGCTGCTCCTGGCCATATCTTTATCGCCACTTCAGATTTCTCTCCCTCTGTCTCTCGGACACAACCCACGCCGACGCAACGGCAGCCAGCAGAGCACAAGTGGCCTGAAAATCATTGGGGGAAGCGCCATAGAAGGTCCAAGGCTGCAGCGAGAACACCATCCTAAAAGCAGAGGAGTTCCCGACGAAGATCTTTTGTGGCGGCCGTAAGGAACGGATTTTACGGCTGACCAAGCTATAGATGCGTCTAATATTTTCTCATATCTACGTATTTCTTTGGAGGAGCTCACGTGACATGGATCTGGGGCTAACTAACTCGTACTTGACATGGGCTCTGTCTTTAATCTGGGCCATTATAATTCGGTCCCGCTAGATTAGTGTCTCCTGATTCATGATTAACATGGGAATTCCTATGGATGCAAAAATCATGGGAATTTCTATGGACGCAAAAAAAACATGGGAATTTCTAGGATTGATCTGCACCGTAATAATCCGACCCCACCAAATTAACAGCTCCTAATTACTGATTAACGTGGGAATTTATTGAGAGTCTGTAATTAGTATAGGTATACAAGATATAGATAGATAAATAGATAGATAGATTGTTCTCCGCTTATTTACTTTTTCATTGCTATTGCTATCCTCACTACAAAATACCAAAAACACTATTTTTGCTACCATTACCTTTTGCTATCGTTACCACTAATATCATATTACTTTGCTACTAAATACTTTGCTGCAGATATTAAGTTTCCAGGTGTGGTTGAATTGACAACTCAGTTTCTAATACTTGAGAATATTTTTGGCTCCTCTTGTGTCGAGTCAATAAATTTGTGTTGAATGCTCTACCCTCGAAAACTGTTGCGATCCCCTATACTTGTGGGTTATCAAAGGGCACCCGACATGCTGTCGTATTTTTTGTATTCATTTTGAGAGAAGGCGCACTTAAATAATGACAGCCAACAAAAGCATTTTGAAAAAAATGGCTGCCACTTTAATATCTCAAACATTTGTACAATTCAAATCATGTGTGTTTGGTTAACCATTCACGTGACGCCACGTGTCTTGATTTTAATGGCTATAGGAGGTGCCGTGTGGACAGCTGCTTAACTGAACGGGAGGCATGCGAGCGCAGTCTGGTGCGCACGCTCACCGGGAAGCATACAAGCTGTTCAGCGCAGGATCTATGCATATCTTCACCGCAAACAGTTCAGATTACGGTATGCAAATTAAAGCTAGACTTCGGCGCTAAGCCAAGAGATATTGGGATTTGTCAAAATATGCAGCTAAAAATCAATATCACTATCTATTTTTTACAACTAAAATTCAGTAATTAAGCATAGATTTCATTCATACTAGAGATTAAGCAGTCGTTCTCACCCACAAGCGAGACAACCTTGGACCGTCGCCCACCTCGCTCCCACTGGTCTATATTAATGGCGCCGCCGAGCGGCTGTACCCCCCATCCTCGCCACACACACAATTCCTCTCTCTCCACCCGCATCCTCGACGCTGCTTTGAGTCCTCAAAGACGTCAATGTACGAGGATGTCGCCGAAGTGCCCCATCGGAGGAAGTGGCGACGCCGGGGCTGCTGAAGCACCGGAGCACAGCGTGAATATGGAGATAGAGGTTCCCGTCCCCGCCGACGAGGTGGAGAACGAGGCTGCCACAAGCGGAGGCGGGTCGAGAAAGAACCGCAAGCGACTCCAGCAGGCCTAGACTTCATAAACAACCTCCCCGATGAGATGTTGATAGTCATCATATCCCTCCTCCCAATCAGAAATCGGGCGAGGACAGCTGCCGTTTCCTGACGGTGGCGCACCCTATGGCTCCGCACCCCTGTCGACCTCCTCCACGCCCACAAGCTCTGCCATGGCTATCGCCATAGCTTGGATGCGTTCTCCTAGTTCCTCGGTAGTCATCATGGCACAATCAAAGGCCTTATCGCGGGCAAGTTCCGTTCCAATGGCAAGGAGCACGCCAAGCTTGACGAGTGGTTCCAATCCCGCGCCATAGATCAGCTCGAGAAGCTAAGTTATAATGATGGGCATATGAGCTTGCTGCCAACGTCTGTGCTCCGCTTCGCGCCCATGCTGCGCCTCGCCAAGTTCATGAACTGCCACCCCCCTTAATGACACACCCGCTCTTTTTCTGCCATGACTGAAGCACCTCGAGCTCGTCGCCGTCCGCATCCCAAAGGATGACATGGAGCTCCTGCTCCGCGGCTGTACTGCACTCGAGTTCCTTCGTCTTCAGGCGATGAATTGGCCGAGTACCCTGCACATCACCTCCAGGACTCTCCGCACTATTTATGTGTGTTGTTGGTGCTGCAACGAGAGATCACAAAAGGTGGAACACAATATGGTCATCCAGGACACACCTTCACTTGAGAGATTACTTGTAGTTGATCAACAAGGTCCAACAAGAATCAATGTCATTTCTGCGCCGAAATTGAAAGTGGTGGGCTACTCGTTTGTCAACTACTACAACTTTCAGGTACAACTGTCACCTTATATACCTCTCCTTCTTGATATCAACGTTATTTATAGTTTTGAATATGTATGTTCGTCTGCCATCCAGCGAAGCTTCACCCAGACTCTGGGCACAGTGAAGGTCTTGGCACTAGAATCTGTCATCCCCAACCTGGACCAAGTTTTCAGTTGCCTAAGATGCTTTCCGTGCCTGAATAAGTTGTATATCGAGGAGATGCTCCTTTCCTGTTGAATGTTAACCATAATGGAGTTCAATTTTTTGCACCTTTTCCCATGTTTACAATGACTATGTACTACGATTTCTGAAGGAATTTTGGAGGAGTTTAGGACATACACCCCCACCCATATTGGTTGCTTCATTCATATGGTTATAATCGTCCATAAGAATTTCTCCTTTGGATTCATCTGTACTAGTTTTCTTAGGGAATTTTTCATCCAATCCAACCTCTTGTGAAGAAGGCTACATGTTTCTAGATTGTAATCAAATTAATGCCCATGTTAATCATGACAGATGGAAGATGGCACGTTGGTGCATTTTACAAATCCTGCAAACCAAATGGGCATGTAGCAGTGTTCAAAACTGCATGTAGGCACTAACACGTTCTCTTTTTTTGTAGTGCATATTAGGCCCGATGGAACATGTTGATAACGACAATCACATTGAATGCCTGGATCTGCATCTCTCAAATATTAGTTTGAACTCCTACCGAGGGACCCCACCAGAGATTACACTCGCCATGTTCTTTCTTTTTAGAGCAAAGGTGCTGAGGGTACTGAGGTTGAACACATATTTAACTAGGAAATATCAATGGTATGATTATCAGAGGTGGCTGGTACTACGGAATGGAAGTGCCTCCAAAAATGCCAAACTTCGTATTGGAAGAGCATATGGCAAAGCAATTGGAAGTTATTGTGTCAAACCCATAAACTTGTCAGCGGTTGATCGCTTTTCAGAAATTACGTGGTTTGCAATGTTTGCATTTGGGTGTTGTGATCTTTAAATTTGAACCTTGTAATATTTATGGTATTTGTTATATTGAACTGTTTTTGTTCTCTTGTCTCAACGCAAACCGTTCATCCGCGTGAATCGCATGTCGTACATCGCACACACCTTGATTTTGCTGACCGTTTCTTTTGTGTTGCCTAATCACAAATAGTTCATCTGAGTGAACTGTATGTTGTACATCGCACACACCTTGATCTGGCTGATTGTTTCTTTTGTGTTGCCTAATCACAAATAGTTCATCCGAGTGAACTGTATGCTGTACATCGCACACGCCTTCATTAGGCTGCCTGTTTCTTTTGTTCCGCCTCATCGCAAACGGTTCATTGGACTGAACCGTATGCCCTGGATCGCACACGCAACTAAAATCTGAACCGTGTTTGATGCATCCTCCATTGCAAACGTTTTTCACCCTTTTTGACGGGTTTTTTACATCCCCGTTTGTGAAAGGGTCTCTGATCGTAGTGTCGCGTTAGTAGCATCCTGCAGTAGTGAGTACGTAAAAATGGTCTACCAAGTATGATAGGACAAGACGGATTGCAATCAATATCAAGAACAATAAAATCTATGGGCACATAATTCCTATTTGCAAGAATAAAAACGTCATTAATTCTTCCCATAGTCTTTTAATAGTAGAATCGGCCAAGTGCAAATTAAGAGAACATTCTTCAATATAGGTAAGACCAAGCACATCACATAGAGATTTAGAAATGTGGAAACACTATCACCCAAATCACACAAGGCAAAACAATCATAATTTTTAATCTTGACATTGATAGTAGGTTCCCATTCATCATGTAATTTTCTAGGAATTTAAATCTCTAATTCCAACTTTTCTTCCAAAGATTTCATCATGGCATCTATGATAGGTTTAGTAAAAGCTTTATTTTGTTCATAAGCATGGGGTGAATTTATCATGGATTGTAACAAAGAAATACAATCAATTAAAGAACTGTTGGGAAACGTATCATGCAATTTCAAAACAATTCATACGCTCACGCAAGATCTATCTAGGAGATGCATAGTAACGAGAGGGGGAGAGTGTGTCCACGTACCTTCGTAGACCGAAGCAGAAGCGTTTGACAATGCGGTTGATGTAGTCGAACTTCTTCTTGTTCCGACCGATCAAGCACCGAATGTACGACACCTCTGAGTTCTGCACACGTTCAGCTCGATGACGTCCCTCGAACTCTTGATCTAGCAAAGTGTCGAGGGAGAGTTTTGTTAGCATGATGGCATGGTGATGGTGAAGGTGAAGTGATCTGCGCAGGGTTTGCCTAAGCACTACGACAATATGACCGGAGGTGTAAACTGTGGAGGGGGGCAGCGCACACGGCTAACAATCATTTTTGTGTGTTCTAGCGGTGCCCCCCCCTCATATATATAGGTTGGAGGGGAGGAGAGGCAGCCAAGGGGGCGCCCCAAGTAGGGGGAATCCTACTTGGGGTCCTCCCAATTCGGCCTCCCCCCTTTCCTATTCCTATTCGGAGTAGGAAGGGAAGAGGGGGGAAGGGGGAATCCTATTCCCTTTTTCCTTTCCTCCTTCCCCTTTTCTACTCCAACTTGTCCAGCCCATATGGGGGTGCACCAGCCCCTTTTGTGGCTGGTGTGTTTCCCCCTTTAGCCCATATCTTTTGCCGGGGATGCCCGCAACCCCTTCCGATGACCCAATATGTACCCGGTACCCTATGGAACACTTTGCCGGAGACTCCTTGTCATGTCCGTGATCTCATCCGGGACTCTGAACAACATTCAGTCATCAAATCACATAACTCATATAATACAAAATCGTCATCAAACATTAAGCGTGCGGACCCTACGTGTTCGAGAACTATGTAGACATATCCGGGACACCTCTCTGGTCAATAACCAATAGCGGAACCTGGATGCTCATATTGGTTCCCACATATTCTATGAAGATCTTTATCGGTCGTACCGTAATGACAACATACGTTATTCCCTTTGTCATCGGTATGTTACTTGCCTGAGATTCGATCGTCGATCGGTATCTTCATACCTAGTTAAATCTTGCTACCGGCAAGTCTCTTCACTCGTTCCGTAATACATCATCCCACAACTAACTCTGTCGGCGTTTTGGGAACAGGGGTCCCCAGACTTGCCTGCCTGCGGCCCCCAGCGTGGCTCCACCAGCGGCCTTGTATGACCCATCTTCACCAGCAAACACTCAAGACCCTCGTGAGGGGCCAAGCCCCGCGAGGCGGACGATGCAAGACCTCCTCAGGGGTGGCCTCACCAGGCTGGCTCGCGAGGGGCAGAGATATCAAGGCAAGGGAAACCTCGCGAGGTTTCTGTGACGCAAGCCATGATGATTGGAGCCAGGCGGGCGCCAGCATGCGCAGTGTCCTTGTTTCCTCTATGGTGCTAAAGAGCCAAGCACAGGCGAGGAGTCCCGAGGCATCAGGCAAAGGTTTCCATATCGGTGCAACGAGATCAAGACCAGCAGGACGGCAGGATGGAGGTCATCGTGGAGCCCAAGACGGCGTCACCACCAGAGCCTTTGGCAGGTGAAGAGTACTTTTGTCAGGATAACTTGTACTAGTTGTCTCGCTTCGAATTTGGCCATTGTGGGATCCCTTCCCGCTCAATGTTTGGGAAGAGGACCAGGGCCCCTATAAATAGGACTATCCACCACCAAAGAGAGGGAGATGGGCTCATCTAGAGAGATAGAGACCACCCTCAAGTTCGCCAAGCACAAGAACACCTCTCCTCAGGAGGCTGTTCTTCCCTTGTAACTGTTCATCCTCAGCCCAAGAGGCAATCCACCACACCACACTGGAGTAGGGTATTACACCACATCGGTGGCCCGAACCAGTATAAACTTTTGTGTCTCCTGTTCTTTGGGTTCATCGAGCTAGGCCGTGAGATCATGAAGTGTGCGAGCTAAAGGGGGGGGGGGGATCTTCGTGCGCACCCCAGTGTTCGAACCTCAAGGGGTTTGCCGGAACTCGAAATCCGACATTTCGAGCGCCAGGTAGGGGTGCGCTTAAGCTTTCCCCTTCATCAATCCGCGCTTCGTCACTCCACCAAGTTCATGGCCGACACTCGCCGGGCCCGCGCTAAGCGTCGGGCCGCCCTCGCCACCCGTGTCGCTCAGACAGCCCCTGTCGGCGGGCCTCCCCGTCGTTCTCCGTCACCTACCGCCAACGCCGCCACTGGCCCGGCGGCAAACGAGCAGCAAGCCTCCTCACTGCACCCCTCCAGGCGGCGAGACGGTCGCACCGCCACCCCGCCGCTGACTCCGGCCGGCTCATCATCTCACGCTCATCGCGCACCCACGGACACGTAGGCCGTGCTGCCCATGGCACGCGAGCTCCTGCGCTATGCTACTTCTTGAGCACTGCGTTGGTTTTCCCTTGAAGAGAAAAGGGTAATGCAGCAAAGTAGCGTAAGTATTTCCCTCAGTTTTTGAGAACCAAGGTATCAATCCAGTAGGAGGCTACGCGCGAGTCCCTCGCACCTGCACAAAACAAATAAATCCTTGCAACCAACGCGATAAGGGGTTGTCAATCCCTACACAGTCACTTACGAGAGTGAGATCTGATAGATATGATAAGATAATATTTTTGGTATTTTTATGATCAAGATGCAAAGTAAAATAAAAGCAATGAAAATAACTAAGTATTGGAAGATTAATATGAAGAAGATAGACCCCGGGGCCATAGGTTTCACTAGTGGCTTCTCTCAAGAGCATAAGTATTTTACGGTGCGTGAACAAATTAATGTTGAGCAATTGACAGAATTGAGCATAGTTATGAGAATATCTAGGTATGATCATGTATATATGCATCACGTCCAAGACAAGTAGACCGACTCCTGCCTGCATCTACTACTATTACTCCACCGCTATCCTGCATGCATCTAGAGTATTAAGTTCAAGAGAACAGAGTAACGCTTTAAGCAAGATGACATGATGTAGAGAGATAAATTCATGCAATATGATAAAAACCCCATCTTGTTATCCTCGACGGCAACAATACAATACGTGCCTTGTTGCCCCTACTGTCACTGGGAAAGGACACCACAAGATTGAACCCAAAGCTAAGCACTTCTCCCATTGCAAGAAAGATCAATCTAGTAGGCCAAACCAAACTGGTAATTCGAAGAGACTTGCAAAGATAACCAATCATACATAAAAGAATTCAGAGAAGATTCAAATATTGTTCGTAGATAAACTTGATCATAAACCCACAATTCATCGGTCTCAACAAACACACCGCAAAAGAAGATTACATCGAATAGATCTCCACAAGAGAGGGGGAGAACTTTGTGTTGAGATCCAAAAAGAGAGAAGAAGCCATCTAGCTAATAACTATGGACCCATAGGTCTGAGGTAAACTACTCATACTTCATCGGAGAGGCTATGGTGTTGATGTAGAAGCCCTCCGTGATCGATGCCCCCTCCGGCGGAGCTCCGGAACAGGCCCCAAGATGGGATCTCGTGGATACAGAAAGTTACGACAATGGAATTAGGGTTTTGGCTCCATATCTGATCGTTTGGGGGTACGTAGGTATATATAGGAGGAAGGAGTATGTCGGTGGAGCAACAGGGGGCCCACGAGGGTGGAGGGCGCCCCTAGCGGGGGGGGGGGGGGTAGGTGCGCCCCCTACCTCGTGGCCTCCCTGTTGGTTGCTTGACGTAGGGTCCAAGTTTCTTGGGTCTTGTTCGTTCCAACAATCACGTTCCCGAAGGTTTCATTTCGTTTGGACTCCAGTTGATATTCCTTTTCTTCGAAACCCTAAAATAGGCAAAAAATAGCAATTATGGGATGTGCCTCCTGTTAGTAGGTTAGTCCCAAAAATAATATAAAAGTGTATAATAAAGCCCAATAATGTCCAAAACAGTAGATAATATAGCATGGAGCAATCAAAAATTATAGATACGTTGGAGACGTATCAAGCATCCCCAAGCTTAATTCCTACCCGTCCTCGAGTAGGTAAATGATAAAAATAGAATTTTTGATGTGGAATGCTACTTGGCATATTTTCAATGTAATTCTTCTTAATTGTGGTATGAATATTCAGATTCGAAAGATTCAAGACAAAAGTTCAATATTGACATAGAAATAATAATACTTCAAGCATACTAACTAAGCAATTATGTCTCTTCAAAATAACATGGCCAAAGAAAGTTATCCCTACAAAATCATATAGTCTGGCTATGCACTATCTTCACCACATAAAGTATTTAAATCATCCACAACCCCGATGACAAGCCAAGCAATTGTTTCATACTTTTGACATTCTCAGACTTTTTCAATCTTCACGCAATACATGAGCGTGAGCCATGGATATAGCACTTTAGGTGGAATAGAATGGTGGTTGTGGAGGAGACAAAAAGGAGAATATAGTCTTACATCGACTAGGCGTATCAACGGGTTATGGAGATGCCCATCAATAGATATCAATGTGAGTGAGTAGGGATTGCCATGCAACGGATGCACAAGAGCTATAAGTATATGGAAGCTCAAAAAATAAACTAAGTGGGTGTGCATCCAACACGCTTGCTCACGAAGACCTAGGGCATTTTGAGGAAGCCCATCATTGGAATATGCAAGCCAAGTTCTATAATGAAAAATTCCCACTAGTATATGAAAGTGATAACATAGGAGACTCTCTATTATGAAGGTCATGGTGCTACTTTGAAGAACAAGTGTGGTAAAAGGATAGTAGCATTGTCCCTTCTCTCTTTTTCTCTCATTTTTTTAATTTGGGCCTTTTCTCTTTTTTTATGGCTCTATATGAATGCCTCCGACGGTGTACCGGGATATGCAATGAACCAAGAGTGACATGTATGAAAGAATTATGAACGATGGCTTTGCCACAAATACAATGTCAACTACATGATCATGCAAAGCAATATGACAATGATGGAGCGTGTCATAGTAAACGGAACGGTGGAAAGTTGCATGGAAATATATCTCGGGATGGCTATGGAAATGCCATGATAGGTAGGTACGTATGGTGGCTGTTTTTAGGAAGGTATATGGTGGGTGTATGATACCGGCGAAAGGTGCGCGGTATTAGAGAGGCTAGAAATGGTGCAAGGGTGAGAGTGCGTATGATCCAGGGACTCAACATTAGTCATAAAAAAAATCATATACTTATTGCAAAAATCTACAAGATATCGAAGCAAAGTATTACGCGCATGCTCCTAGGGGGATATATTGGTAGGAAAACACCATCGCTCGTCCCCGACCGCCACTCATAAGGAAGACAATCAATAAATAAATCATGCTCCGACTTCATCACATAACGGCTCACCATACGTGCATGCTACGAGAATCACAAACTTTAACATAAGTATTTCTCAAATTAAGAACTACTCAACTAGCATGACTCTAATATCACCATCTCCATATCTCAAAACAATTATCAAGTATCAAACTTCTCATAGTATTCAACACACTCATAAGAGAATTTTATTATTAATCTTGTATACCGAGCATATTAGGATTATTTAAGCAAATTACCATACTATTTAGGACTCTCAAAATAATCTAAGTGAAGCATGAGAGATCAATAGTTTCTATAAAACAAATCCACCACCGTGCTCTAAAAGATATAAGTGAAGTACTAGAGCAAAACTATATAACTCAAAAGATATAAGTGAAGCACATAGAGTATTCTAATAATTTCCGAATCATGTGTCTCTTTCTCAAAAGGTGTGTACCGCAAGGATGATTGTGGTAAACTAACAAATAAAGACTCAAATCATACAAGACGCTCCAAGCAAAACACATATCATGTGGTGAATAAAAATATATCTCCAAGTAAAGTTACCGATAGAAGTAGACGAAAGAGGGTATGTCTTCTGGCGCATCCCCAAGCTTTGGCTTTTAGGTGTCCTTAGATTATCTTGGGGGTGCCATGGGAATACCCAAGCTTAGTCTCTTGCCACTCCTTGTTCCATAATCCATCAAATCTTTACCCAAAACTTGAATACTTCACAACACAAAACTTAAAGTAGAAAATCTCGTGAGCTCTGTTAGCGAAAGAAAACAAAAGAACACTTCAAGGTACTGTAATGAACTCATTCTTTATTTATATTGGTATTAAACCTACTGTATTCCAACTTCTCTATGGTTTATAAACTATTTTACTAGCCATAGATTCATCAAAATAAGCAAACAACACACGAAAAATAGAATCTGTCAAAACAGAACAGTCTGTAGTAATCTGTAGCTAGCGCAAGATCTGGAACCCCAAAAATTCTAAAATACGTTGAGGGACGTGAGGAATTTATCTATTAATCATCTTAAAAAATAATTAACGAAATATCAGTTTCCAAATAAAAATGGCAGCAGTTCTCGTGAGCGCTAGGGTTTCTGTTTTTTACAGCAAGATTAACAAGACTTTCCCCAAGTCTTCCCAACGGTTCTACTTGGCACAAACACTAATTAAAAACAAAAAGCACAACCAAAACAGAGGCTAGATAAATCATTTATTACTAAATGGTAGCAAAAAGCAAGGAATAAAAATAAAATTGGGTTGCCTCCGAACAAGCGCTCTCGTTTAACGCCCCTAGCTAGGCATAAAAAGCAAGGATAGATCTAGGTATTGCCATCTTTGGTAGGCAATCCATAAGTGGCTCTCATAATAGATTCATAAGGTAATTTACTTTTATTTCTAGGAAAGTTTTCCATGACTTTCCTTAATGGAAATTGGAATCTAATATTTCCTTCCTTCATATCAATAATTGCACCAAGCGTTCTAAGGAAATGTCTACCAAGAATAATAGGACATGAAGGATTGCAATCTATATCAAGAACGATAAAATATATGGGCACATAATTCCTATTTGCAACAATAAGAACATCATTAATTCTTCCCATAGGTTTCTTAATAGTGGAATCCACAAGGTGCAAGTTTAGAGAGCCATCATCAAAATCATGGAAACCTAACAAATCACACAAAGTCTTTGGAATCGTGGAAACACTAGCACCCAAATCACACAAAGCATAGCATTCATGATCTTTAATTTTAATTTTAATAGTAGGTTCCCACTCATCATAAAGTTTTCTAGGGATAGAAACATCCAACTCAAGTTTTTGTTCATAAGATTGCATCAAAGCATCAACGATATGTTTGGTAAAAGCTTTATTTTGGCTAGAAGCATGAGGAGAATTTAGCACGGATTATAACAAGGAAATACAATCTATCAAACAACAGCTATTATAATTAAATTCCTTGAAATACAAAATATTAGGTTCATTAACATCTAGAGTTTTGATCTCTTCAATCCCACTTTTATCAAATTTAGCATCAAGATCTAAAAACTCCGAATTTTTGGAACGCCTTCTAGGTAAAGGTGGTTCATATTCAGTCCCATCATTATCGAGAGTCATATTGCAAAACAAAGATTTAATAGGGTACACATCAATAACTTTTAGATCTTCATATTTATTATCATGGTAACTAGAAGAACACACTTTTATAAAGGAATCTTTCTTTGCACTCATCAATGGAAATTCTCATGGCTTTGAGAGACTCATTGATATCATGCTTAGGTGGAATAGATCTAAATTTCAAAGAATCAACATCAAGAGAAATTATATCAACGTTCCTAGCCAACTCATCAATCTTAAGCAATTTTTCTTCAACCAAAGCGAAATTCTTTTGCGAAGTAATAAATTATTTAATATTAGATTCAAAATCAGAGGGCATCTTATTATAATTTCCATAAGAATTGTTGTAGGAATTACCATAATTATTAGAGGAATTACTAGGATAAGGCCTAGGATTGAAATTTCCACTATACGCGTTGTTACCAAAATTGTTCCTACCAACAAAATTCACATCCATAGATTCATTATTATTCTCAATCAAAGTAGACAAAGGCATATCATTAGGATCAGAATAAACACTTTTATTAGCAGATAATTTCATAAGTTCATCCATCTTTCCACTCAAAACATTAATTTCTTCGATTGCATGCACTTTCTTATTAGTAGATCTTTCAGTGTGCCATTGAGAATAATTAACCATAATATTATCTAGGAGTTTACTAGCTTCTTCTAAAGTGATTTCCATAAAAGTGCCTCCCGCGGCCGAATCTAAAAGATTTCTAGAAGCAAAATTCAATCCGGCATAAATTTTTTGTATAATCATCCACAAATTCAAACCATGAGTAGGGCAATTATGTATCATTAATTTCATCCTCTCCCAAGCTTGTGCAACATGTTCATGATCAAGTTGCTTAAAATTCATAATATCGTTTCTAAGAGAGATGATCTTAGTGGGAGGAAAATACTTAGAGATAAAAGTATCTTTGCACTTATTCCACGAATCAATACTATTTTTAGGCAAAGACGAAAACCAAGCTTTAGCACGATCTCTAAGCGAAAAAGGAAATAGCTTCAATTTAACAATATCATTGTCCACATCTTTCTTCTTTTGCATATCACACAAATCAACGAAGCTACTTAGATGGGTAGCGGCATCTTCACTAGGAAGGCCGGAAAACAGATCTTTCATGACAAGATTCAGCAAGGCAGTGTTAATTTCACAAGATTGAGCATCGGTAAGAGAAGCAATCGGAGTGCTACTAAAATCATTGTTGTTTGTATTGGTAAAGCCACACAATTTAGTGTTATCTTGAGCCATCGTGACAAGCAAGCAATCTAACACACAAGCAAACAAGAAACGGGCAAAAAGAGGCAAATAGAGAAAGAGAGGGAGGATAGAGAGAGATGGCGAATAAAACGGCAAGGGTGAAGTGGGGGAGAGGAAAACAAGAGGAAAATGGCAAATAATGTAATGCGGGAGATAAGGGTTTGTGATGGGTACTTGGTATGTTTGACTTTTGCGTAGACCTCCCTGGCAACGGCGCTAGAAATCCTTATTGCTACCTCTTGAGCACTGCGTTGGTTTTCCCTTGAAGAGGAAAGGGTGATGCAGCAAAGTAGCGTAAGTATTTCCCTCAGTTTTTGAGAACCAAGGTATCAATCCAGTAGGATGCTACGCGCGAGTCCCTCGCACCTGCACAAAACAAATAAATCCTCGCAACCAACGCGATAAGGGGTTGTCAATCCCTACGCGGTCACTTACTAGAGTGAGATCTGATAGATATGATAAGATAATATTTTTGGTATTTTTATGATAAAGATGCAAAGTAAAATAAAAGCAATGAAAATAACTAAGTATTGGAAGATTAATATGATGAAGATAGACCTGGGGGCCATAGGTTTCACTAGTGGCTTCTCTCAAGAGCATAAGTATTTTACGGTGGGTGAACAAATTACTGTTGAGCAATTGACAGAATTGAGAATAGATATGAGAAATATCTAGGTATGATCATGTATATAGGCATCACGTCCAAGACAAGTAGACCGACTCCTACCTGCATCTACTATTATTACTCCACACATCGACCGCTATCCAGCATGCATCTAGAGTATTAAGTTCAAGAGAATAGAGTAACGCTTTAAGCAAGATGACATGATGTAGAGGGATAAATTCATGCAAGATGATAAAAAACCCATCTTGTTATCCTCGATGGCAACAATACAATACGTGCCTTGCTTCCCCTACTGTCACTGGGAAAGGACACCACAAGATTGAACCCAAAGCTAAGCACTTCTCCCATTGCAAGAAAGATCAATCTAGTAGGCCAAACCAAACTGATAATTCGGAGAGACTTGCAAAGATAACCAATCATACATAAAAGAATTCAGAGAAGATTCAAATATTTTTCGTATATAAACTTGATCATAAACCCACAATTCATCGGTCTCAACAAACACACCGCAAAACAAGATTACATCGAATAGATCTCCACAAGAGAGGGGGAGAACTTTGTATTGAGATCCAAAAAGAGAGAAGAAGCCATCTAGCTAATAACTATGGACCCGTAGGTCTCAGGTAAACTACTCACACTTCATCGGAGAGGCTATGGTGTTGATGTAGAAGCCCTCCGTGATCGATGCCCCCTCCGGCGGAGCTCCGGAACAGGCCCCAATATGGGATCTCGTGGATACAGAAAGTTACGGCGGTGGAATTATGGTTTTGGCTCCGTATCTAATCGTTTGGGGGTACGTAGGTATATATAGGAGGAAGGAGTACGTCGGTGGAGCAACAAGGGGCCCACGAGGGTGGAGGGCGCGCCCCCTACCTCGTGGCCTCCCTGTTGGTTGCTTGACGTAGGGTCCAAGTCTCCTGGGTCTTGTTCGTTCCAAAAATCATGTTCCCGAAGGTTTCATTCAGTTTGGACTCCATTTGATATTCCTTTTCTTCGAAACCCTAAAATAGGCAAAAAACAACAATTCTGGGCTGGGCCTCCAGTTAGTAGGTTAGTCCCAAAAATAATATAAAAGTGTATAATATAGCCCAATAATGTCCAAAATAGTAGATAATATAGCATGGAGCAATAAAAAATTATAGATACGTTGGAGACGTATCATGCTACCGCCCGGTTTACGACCTCTACGAGGACTGGTTGGACCGCATCACTGAGCTCGTCAGCGACACGGGGGGCTCTCCTACACAATCCCTCTCGCTGCCTCACCTGCCCCGGCTGCGGGCGATGTGGCTCACGGAGCGCCTCCGCCCCCTCCACATTAAGATGGCTCCCTCGGAGACACGTGGCTCATGGAGCACCTCCGCCTCCTCCGCGTCAGGACTGCGTCCTTGCTCCAAGATGTGCGATCCCGCGGCGTGATCCACCATGTCGTGTGCCCGCGCACGAAGAAAGAAGCTGCCAAGAGGTTCCCTGTCCACAAGAAAACGCTCCACCGCTCCCAGCACCGCCATGTCAGGATCGCTTGCCACGGCGGGGACACCAAGATCAAGCTCCACGGCAGGGACACCAAGATCAAGCTCTGCCTCCACGACAGGCCCCGGTGGCCACGGCAGGCTCCCATGCCTTCACTCCTGAGCTGCATAGTGTCGTCTGGCCAGGCAAGTTCAAGTCGGATCTTCCTCCTTGCTACGACGGAACCCCCAACCCTGCGGAGTTCTTGTAGCTCTACGAGCTGAGCATCGAGGTGGCCAACGACGACGAAAAGGTCATGGCGAACTGGTTTCCCATGGCTCTCAAGTTCGGCGCTCGCTCATGGCTCCTGAACCTGCCCCCGGGCTCGATCTCCTCCTGGGATGAGATGCACGACCACTTCGTCGTCAACTTCCAGGGCACCCGCGACCGCCCCCGGCTGCGGGTGACCCGCGCCGCATCAAGCAACAGCCGGGAGAGACCTTGCAGAAGTACATACAACGCTTCAACAACGTGTGACTCGAGATGAAGGAGGAGCTCGCCATCCATGAGGAGCTGTGCATGACTTTGGAGCTGTTCAACATAGCAACCAAATGTGCAAGAGCTGAGGAGGGGCGCCTCTCCCTCCTCAAGCTCCCTGCTGCGGATCCAGAGGAGAAGAAGGCCAAGGTCAAGGACATGATGTGCAAGGGGGTGGCCCTACTCGCGGCAGAGCCCGACACAAAGTGTGTCCGAGATCTTCCCGAGACGTCCAAGGGGAGGCATACATTCTGCGCCTTCCACAACGTGCGCAACCATAACACCAACGATTGTCAAGAGCTCAGGGCCATTCGAGATGGACACTTCGGTCGACGCTCCGAGCGCAACGATCAGGGCTACGACCGAGGAGGTGGACGAGGTGGTGGACGTTGGGACGACCGTGGGCCCCGCCAGGAGTGGCGCGACCAGCCTCGCGAGGAACGCTGGCAGGATCAGCCTCGTGAGGGCACCTGGAGGGACCAGCCTCGCGAGGATCGTCCTCAAGGCAACCCTGTTCTCCCTCCGCTGCCACCGCCACCAAGGAGGAATGACGACCACCAACAGGACGAAGGGGTTGGGGGCTTCCAGGAGCCGTGCGCCATCGCCTGCATCTTGGTGGTGCTCAGGCCCCATCCGCCCAGTGCATCTTCAAGCAGTTCTATCCCGAGGTGAATGCAGCCATCCCCAAGCTCGAGGCCACGCGCCCGCTTCGATGGTCCAAGTACACCATCACGTTTAGCTCGGCGGACCATCTCAAATGTGCGGCAACCGCCGGCGTTCTACCGATGCTCTATTCAACCGTCATCAGCAATGTCCAAGTCACAAAGACCCTCATCGACGGCGGCGCAGGGCTCAGTGTCCTGTCCGTCAACACGTTCGACAACCTTCTAGTGCCATACGATCAGTTCAAGCCCACCAAACCTTTCTCAGGAGTGACAGATGGCTCCACCACCCCGATAGGGCAAGTTTGTCTCCCTGTCACCTTCGGCCAGCGTGACAACTACCACACCGAGCTTGTCGACTTCGACGTCGCCCACATCCGCCTGCCGTACAATGCCATCCTCGGGTACCCAGCGCTAGCCAAATTCATGGCAGTCACCCACCATGGCTACAACATCCTCAAGATGCCGGGAAGCGGCGGAATCATCACAGTCCCCTACGAAGAAAGAGACGCGGTGTGCTCCCTCGAGCGTGCCTTCCAAGCTGCATCAATCGAGGACCCTCACGGTGTGGGTGTGCAGTACCCTCCTGAGGCCAACCCCAAGAAGAAGAAGCAGCTAATACGCACTAGGACTCAAGGGAGCGGCGCCACCTCAGGATCGGTGCCCACGCCTGGGGCACGTCCCTCCCTTGCATAGGGAGACGTGCCCCGCGCCCTCCTCGGGCAGGGCTCGGGGGCTCTCTTCTGGAGGGCCTCGGTCCTGGCCAACATCACGAGGGAGGCGCTCAGGCACCACATGGAGGTGTGCTTCGTGGCACGTTTCCCTCAGGAGGACACCGGGCGAGGAGGGCCCGATGCTCAGGAGTTCATCACCAAGGCCACTAAGGAGCTTTAGGAAGCAAGGGCAATACGCGGCGACCACCGCCCACCTGGCGCTGCTACCCATCCAAGCGAGGGTGGTGAGCTGCACGTCTGCATCGACATCCCAGGGCTCAACATGGCCGCATCTCAGGAGCGCTTTTGGCCTTCGTGTGCTGGCCGGTGTGAGGGTCCACCTCACAGCTACGTTTGCATGCCGTTCGGTCTGCCGAGCATGGCAGCGGCCTTTCAGCACAATCTGTGGAGCATCCTGGCAGGTAAGGAGGCCAGGCACCACATAATCCTGGTGGAGATGGAGACGGTCCTCAGGAGGCCACCCGAGCCTCCAGAGCCTACCGAGGATCTAGGCCTCGACGGCTTGTGAGGAGCGACTTCTTCAGCGCACATCTTGAGCTACCCCAACACTCCTTTGACAACCAAACCAGGTGACATTTTCCAAGTATATTTAGCTAGGAGCGCCCCCTGGGCTGCATCATTCCCAAGCCGCATGGGTCTGTCCCTGTGGCATGTATCCACTTGCATCTTTAGTTCACCCTGCTAGGGGCGCCCCTCGGGCTGCATGATCCCCAGGCCGCTCGGGTCCGACACGGTGGCATGTATCATTCTTGCATTTAGCTAGTTCGCTTTTCATGCATAACCTATCTATGGTTATCACCTCCTTGATTGTCACCAACCATGGGAGCCGCGCGCCGATCGTCTTTCTTCCGGATCCTTCGCACAAGAAAGATAGGCACGACGTTTGTGCTCGGGCCCGTCCCTATAGCATCGATAAATCCAACGGCTGAGCTCTGTCTAGCGGGCCGGCCCCGTTCACATCACCTCCTGGGGTCGCTGGTGCTTGGCCTTCTCGTGCGATAACCTCAGGAAATTCATTCGGCACATGTTGTCTAACCATCTTGCAGGAACGCCACATCCATCAAGAACCAGGACCAGGTGCAACCCGCCTTGAGGTAGGGCCTCGTGAGTCCCGCGCTGGCTCACGAGTGCCCAGACACACCTCGTCTAGCTCTACCGTCCAAGCCACGTGTCAGGACGGGGCTGTACACGCCCCGAGAGCTCTCCGCAGTAGGGAGTCCCCTCCCACGTGCCAGTGGAAGCACCATGCTCCGCACTGGCAGTCGACACTACCGAGGAGCGGCTATGCCCGTCCAAGTGCGGAAGCTCTATGCTCCGCGCTGGTGATAAACAACTGAGGGCGGCCTCACAGCTGTATCAACCTTAGGGAGCATCCGAGCTCAGTGTCTGGCCTCATTGCAACACCTCCCCTCGGGAGAGTCGCACGAGGGGGCTAGGCACGGGGGGTGCGCTGGGGTCACGCCCAAGCGTACGCCACCCTGCCAGGTCCCTCATACCTGGTCGTCGCGCGCCCTCCCAAGTGGGGCCAAGGTACGAAGGTCGTTTGAACGTCAAGGGGGACTCCTGAGCATCGCGACTCAGGAGCCCAACTGACCACATAGCCCCTCACTCCTTGGTCCGTCCTGGTGATCCGGACGACCCAATGGCGGCTAAGGTATGCGCGGGGTCGGGCACTACCGATGTAGAACACTAGGCCTACTCCCAGATCTCCTTTCTGTAGGCTGTTTGCGCGTCAAGGGGGACTCCTGGGCATCACGACTCAGGAGCCTAACTGATCACATAGCCCCTCACTCCTTAGCCCATCCTGGTGATCCGGACGACGCAATGGCGGCTGAGGCATGCGCGGGGTCGGGCCCTGCCGACGTAGAACGTAAAGCAAATGGAAAGCAAATCGCAGAATTTCAAAGCAAATATTACAAGACATATTGTTCTCCTGAAACCAAACGCAAGTTTAATGCCTCCACGAGGCATGGTGCATATTGCAGAAACTAAACAGGAAAGGAGCCGCCAACAAGTCATCCCTAGACACCGTCGTCGCCTGCAAGGGATGCTTCTTCTTCAACGATGTCGCCTTCGCCTGTACCACCAGCCGGAGTTGCATGATCTGTAGCACCGCCGGTCAGGGGCGCGGGAGTGAAGGCGCAACAGCAGCGGCCACGCAATGCTTGTCATCCGCAGGGTCCAGCAGCGGGCGGCAGGATCATGGAGATGGAGGTGGCTGAAGACGCGCGTTAGCGCGGCTGAGGAAAGAACGCGGGCTTCTTCCTCTGCCATGGGGCCGATACCGCTCACGACATCCTCTAGTGCACCGACCAGATAAGGAAGCAGCTGGGTGGGGCCCTCGTCCGCGGTGGCTATCGGCTCCTCCAAGCCCTTCTCGTAGAGTGACTGCAGCGCCGTGCGAGATCTCTCACTACTGGAATTAGCTTATTTGTCGTCTGCCTTTTCTTTGCCGTCTGCTGGCTGATGGCAAAGAAGGTCTTTGTCGTCTTCTTACAGAACTAACAGTCCGAGCCCCACCCTGGCCGCCCCCTTCAAGGAATTTAATTATGAAAATTGCTCTTTGATTGATTGTATTTCCTTGTTGCAATCCGTGCTAAATTCTCCTCACGCTTATAGTCAAAATAAAGCGTTCACTAAACATATCGGTGATGCCTTGATGCAATCTTATGAAGAAAAACTTGAATTGGAAGTTTCTATCCCTAGAAAACTTTATGATGAGTGGGATCAACTATTAAAATTAAAATTAAATATCATGAGTTCTATGCTTTATGTGATTTGGGTGCTAGTGTTTCCACGATTCCAAAGACTTTGTGCGATTTGGTAGGTTTCCGTGATTTTGATGATTGCTCTCTAAACTTGCATCTTGCGGATTCCACTATTAAGAAACCTATGGGAAGAATTAATGATGTTCTTATTGTTTCAAATAGGAATTATGTACCCGTAGATTTTATTGTTCTTGACATAGATTGCAATCCTTCATGTCCTATTATTCTTGGCAGACCTTTCCTTAGAACGATTGGTGCAACTATTGACATAAAAGAAGGAAATATTAGATTCCAATTTCCATTAAGGAAAGGCATGGAACACTTTCCTAGAAATAAAATTAAATTACCTTATGAATCTATTATGAGAGCTACTTATGGATTGCCTACCAAATATGGCAATACCTAGATCTATCCTTGCTTTTTATGCCTAGCTAGGGGCGTTAAACGATAGCGCTTGATAGGATTGACACTAATGGCGCACCATGGAAGCAGTGCGCCACTACTATATACTAATGACGCACCGGTTGGTGATGCGCCATTACTGTCGAAGATACTAATGGCGCACCAGAAACAGGGTGCGCCACTAGTATTAATTTTCTTTTCCATTTTTCCATACATACTAATGGCGCATCAGGTCGAAGTGCGCCATTACTAGTTCTAAGTAGTAATGGCGCACCAAGCAGACAGTGCGCCATTACTGTAAAAAAATTTATTCTTTTTTTTTGCAAAACTACTAATGGCGCATCGTTTCACAGTGCGCCAGTACTAGTTTAAACTAGTAATGGCGCACTATTACCCGGTGCGCCATTAGTGTATATATATATATATATATATATATATATATATATATATATATATATATATATTACTTTTTTGCAAAACTACTAATGGCGCACCACCTGCAGGTGTGCCATTAGTAACCAGGGTTACTAATGGCGCATTTGCTGGTGGTGTGCCATTAGTAACCTGGGACCCCAACAAGATATTTTGGACAGCCCCACACCTACCCACTCACTTTCCCCACTTCATTCCCTCCACCTCCTTCTCCAAACTTTCGGCCATCTCCTCCTCCTCACCTCATTTCCACCATAGATTCATCAAAATTAAGTGGTGAAATTACCTTTTTTTTTGATAGGTAAGTAAGGGGAAAGCTATCTTCATGATGTAGATCTACTTTTTTTCTCCCTAGCTTGCTCCAACAACGTGCACATGCACTTTTTGTGGCCTAGCTAGATCTATGTATGTTTGTGGTGTTGCATATATGTTTGGGTTTGAAGGTACCGGTATTTGAAATGCGATAGTTGCCAATATTTTGCCGGAATGTTTTGATTCATTTCCGTTTCGGCAAGAATTTTGGCACTATGCATTCTTTTTGGTCCTATTTTTAGGGAAGGTCATGCCAAATTTTTTCTTGGTTCTAAAATATCGTTTTGCTCTACCCCGCAGGCGACCATGGTCCGCACGATGACTGAAGGCATCGTGAATAGGTTTTTGAGCTCCGTGAAGGCCGAGATGCTTCAAAAGAACGAGACGGAGATAAAATGTCCGTGTCGAAGATGCAAGCTGAAGAGCCTTATTGCGGACCCGGATTCCGGGCAGGTGCAGGACCACCTGCTCTTGCGTGGTTTCATGGATGGCTATCGGTGGCAAGGTGATGAAGATGACTATGAAGTCGTCCATGGGGGCCGGGCAAGAAATGAGGAAGGGCAACAAGACAAGTACCACCGCGGTGAGGGCGGGCGAGAAAACGAAGAATCTCCAGGACATGATCACGACGGTGATGCTGTACACAGTCATCATGTAGAAGATGTCGTACATGATGATGAGGAAGATCAAGACAAAGGGCATGATCATGAAGATGAAGATGCCGGAGCAGACGACGATGGAGGCTGGGTGCAGGACCCTCATATTCAAGAGCTGCTTCTCAAGCAGACGGATAACGCAAGAGTTGTCACCCGAGAGAAAGCCAAGCTGGATCAACTGGAGATAGACGCGGTTACTCCATTGTATGAAGGATGCAGGCCTGAGGATACCCGCCTGAAAGTAACGCTCATGGCTCTGGAGATGAAGGGAAAACACAAAATGACCGACGCATGCTTCAACAAGAACATGTCATTCTGGCACGAACGTCTTCCCAAGGGGAACAAGTGCCCGACCAGTTTCGAGGAGGCGAAGAAAATCGTGTGTCCTTTGGATTTACCGCACATGAAATACCATGTGTGCATGAACAATTGTATCATTTATCGGTACGAGCATCCGGAGTCTACCATATGTCCGGTGTGCGGCGTCACTCGATACAAGAAGAGGAAGAAAGCTCCTCGAAAATCGGTGTGGTACTTTCCGATCACTCCTCGTCTGCAGCGGTATTTCGCGGACCCTAAGGTAGCAAAGCTCCTGCGTTGGCACGCGGATAGGGAGGAGAAGAAGCGGGAAGATGACGGAAACAATCCGGAGATAAATAAAAAAGACAAGATGCTGAGGCACCATAAGGATGCGAGCCAGTGGCAAGCGTTGAACTTCGAATACCCAGAATTTGGGAAGGATCCAAGGAACATCATGCTGGGCGCGAGCACCGATGGAGTCAATCCTTTTGGCAGCCAGAGAAGCACACATAGCACCTGGCCTGTGTTTGTGTGGATGTACAACCTCCCCCCCTGGTTGTGCATGAAGAGGAAGTACATTCACATGAGTATGCTAATTGAAGGGCCGAAACAACCAGGGAACGACATCAATCTGTATCTGGGGCTGCTGAAGGAGGAGCTAGACACGATGTGGAAAACGCTAGCCAATACATGGGACGCCACAGAGAAAGAATATTTCCCTATGAGAGTTGCACTGCTCACGACGGTGCACGGCTATCTCGGTTACGGATATCTCGCGGGGCAGGTAGTCCATGGATTTTCTGGATGCGTAAGGTGCATGGATGACACAACGTATCGCCAGCTAGATAGAGATCCCAGGTCTTCGAAAACCGTGTTCATGGGACATCGAAGGTGGCTTCGCGACGATGACCTGTGGAGGAAATGCAAGGATCTGTTCGATGGTGAAACCGAACCCCGAAAACGCCCGTGTACGAGGAGCGGCGAGGAAATAGACAAGCTGTTGGAAAATTGGAAAGACCGCCCACTGCCTGGAAAGAAGCAAAAGGCGCCAGAGCCAGGAAAGAAGCGAAAGGCGCCAGAGCCGCTGCTGAAGGTATGGAAAACGAGGTCTGTTTCCTGGGACTTGCCGTACTGGAAGATCCACCGTGTGCCTCACAGCCTTGATGTCATGCATATCACAAAGAACGTGTGCGAGAGTCTGCTTGGTACCCTCCTCAACAGGCCAGAGAGGACCAAAGATGGGCCGAAAGCAAGGGCAGACTTGAAATCAATGGGCATTAGGCAGGAGCTTCACGCTAATGATGATGATGATGATGACGATGAGGCGAAGCAGGACACAGAAAGTCGTCGCAAAGGCAAAAAGGCCAAGAAGACCGGAAATGACTACCCTCCCGCGTGCTTCACTCTAAGTCAGGAGGTGATCGAGCAGTTTTTCACTTGCCACCTAGGAGTAAAACTTCCTTACGGTTACGCGGGGAAGATAAGCAGATACCTAGACCCAGGCGAAGCATAAGTTCAGCCGGATGAAGTCTCACGACTGTCACGTGCTGATGAGCAGATACTTCCAGTTGCAATCCGTGGGATCATGGACGCGCACGTCCGTGAAACGCTATTTGTCCTTTGCAACTTTTTCGACGTCATCTCTCGGAAGTCGATTGGCGTGAGGCAACTCAGAAGGCTACAAGAAGAGATCGTGGTGATACTATGCGAGCTTGAGATGTACTTCCCGCCCGCATTCTTCAACGTTATGGTGCATCTGCTGGTCCATATCGTGGAGGATATCATCCAACTTGGGCCGACGTTCCTGCACAGCATGATGCCGTTTGAAAGGATGAATGGTGTCATCAAAGGATACGTTCGCAACATGTCACGTCCAGAGGGAAGTATAGCCAGGGGCTTTCTGACCGAAGAGTGCATCTCCTACTGCACGAATTATCTAGGCACCGAGAACCCCGTTGGTCTGCCCGTCAACAGGCACCTCAGCAGGCTCGCAGGATGGGGTCACCGTGAGGGTCGCCGCGAAATGCATGTCGACTTCGAGGGTCGACTCGCCGACTTTGAAAGAGCAAACCTAGTCGCGCTACAACACATAGACGTGGTCGATCCTTGGGTGGTAGAGCACAAATCCTTTATTGAGAAGACGTACAATGACCGAGGCCAACAGAGGACGGACGGAGATATACTCAAAGAGCACAACTCATGTTTCATGCGTTGGTTCAAGCAGAAGCTTCTGTCGTACCCTTTACATGAAGATTCTTCCGCAGAAGAACAACTCATATTCGCCTTGTCACAGGGCGCCGAGCACAACCTGATGACCTATGAGGCGTACGATATCAACGGCTACACATTCTACACCAAGGACAAGGACATGAAGAGTGATGGTTATCAGAACTCCGGGGTAACGATGGAATCCTACACCGGTAACGACAAGGACAGATACTACGGAAGGATCGAGGAGATCTGGGAGCTGAGCTACGCTGGAGAGAAGGTCCCGATGTTCCGTGTCAGATGGGCCAAGAGCGTCCTAAAAGAAGACCGGTATTTCACCACCATGGTTATACCCGAAGCCAAATCCAAGACCGCGGGCACAAACGTCACCGCGAAAAATGAGCCATGGGTACTGGCTTCCCAAGTGGACCAATGCTTCTTCATTACCGACCCGTCAAAGCCCAGTCGTGTTGTTGTGAGGAGAGGCAAAAGGAAGATCATCGGAATGGATGGAGTAGCCAATGAGCAAGACTTCGACAAGTACGGCGACCCGAAGATCGAACATGACGACGACGATGAAGTAGCAGCACACACCACAAGAAGAAGCAGGACCACCTTACCTAAAGGACGTCCATTCCACAGAAGAACTCCATTTGCAAAAAAGAAGGGCATGAAGATTGTGAACAGATAGCTAGCTAAGATCGATTGTATTTAGATGGTAGTCTTCATTTCTCGATTGTATTTCATGGGCACTTTTTGATATCATGAATATTTCTAAATTTCATGGGCACTTTTTGAATTCATGAGGACACTTGATCTTGATCCCCCTCCATCTCGATCTCGATTCCCCCTCCATCTCGATCTCGATCCCCCTCCATCTCGATCCCACCCGCACCCTCCCCCGCACCCTCCCCCGCTCCACCGCCGCCAACGGGCACCCCCCGCACCCTCCCCCGCTCCACCGCCGCCGCCGATGATATTTTCAAGTAACAAATTTGAACATATTTTTAAAAAAATTATTACTGTTTTTATAAAAAAAATATTACTGTTATGATTAAAACAAAATTCTAATGGCGCACCGAGGGGTGGTGCGCCATTAGAATAGTCGTACTTATGGCGCACGAGGGGGTGGTGCACCATTAGAAAGCTTCCCCCACACTAAATTCTAATGGCGCACCGAGGGGTAGTGCGCCATTAGAATAGTCGTACTTATGGCGCACGAGGGGGTGGTGCGCCATTAGAAAGCTTCCCCCCACACTAAATCCCCAATCTCTCTAATCTCTCCCCTGCCTCATCGATCTCACCCGCTGCCCCCGGCCGTGTTCGCCGTCCCCCTCGCCGCTCCCCTCGCCTCCTTCGCCGTCCCCGAGCAGCATGGCCAGTCCAGACTAGGGAGGAGTGCCCCACGCACCCACCTGACCGCGCCGCCGCCTCGTCTCCTCCCACCTCTCGCCCCTCCAGCCGGATCGGCGGAACCCCCTCCCCCGCCTCCCGCCGCCTTCCCGCGCCGCCCACTCCGACCTCGCCGTCCTCGAGCAACAGCAGCAGCAGCAGCGCTCCGCCCCCTCGCGCTAGCCTAGGGCTTCCGCTCAGGTATCGCCCCCTGTGACCTTGGCCACTTCGTTGCCTCCCGGTAGAGCAGAGATTCTACTGCTTGTCTTGTGTTTTTCTGGGTTGCTGCATGCGCGCGAGAGAGGAGAGGCGGGGATGGCTGGGCTGGGTGGGAACCCATCTCGGCGAGTGGAGGAAATCTGAGAGAACACGGAGTAGTCTGTCAGATGTAGTGTAGAATTGACTTTGTTTGGGCCGTGTTCATGATAGATTGTGGTAGCATATAGCTTTCGGTTTGGACCCTGTCACCAGTCGGACTGCCCGTGGTCTATTTACTGGAGATTTCTGAGGTAGATGCTTTTGTTCATCATAGTATAAAATGTTCTGGGTATCCCTGTCAAGGTTCCTAGATCAGCCCCTTGTGTGGCCTATTTGATTTGTAAAACTGTTGATGCTACTCCAAACATATTCTGCTACTGCTGCTTGTTTTTTCATAGTTCTCCCAGTGAACTTATTAGCATTTTATGTTACTGCTTGATTACTAGCATTGGGTAGCACCAGTAAACCTTATTTCGTGTATATTCACCTAGGTTACATCACCACAACTCTATTTAAATCTCATTGCCGAAATTATATCTAGCAAATATCATCTCTGGCACTGCTTGTGCTTGTATGTGTTTGTAAATTGAAAACCTGGAGTAGAACAAGTCCATGCATCACAATCTATCATAATCTATTCCCCAAGCTATCACAATCTATCATAATTTATGTGTCCAGCTATCATAATTTGATTAGTTCCATAAATTTGTATGACCACAGATTTAGAAAATTTTCAGAGATTTATATGACCAAAGATACAGTTCAGATTTGATTAGTTCCATAAATTTGTATGACCAAATATACATTTCAGATTTGTATAGTTTCAGAGATCTGTATGACCAAAGATACAGTTCAGATTTGAATTGTTTCAGAAATTGGTATGACCAAAGATGATATTGTATATAAATGGGCTGCTGTAGAACTGTTCTTCATCTTTACAGTGTTGTTGTATAGAAATATGCTGAATTTTCTGCTCTGATTGTTGCTCAAAGAAATTTAGCAAAAAAATGGGGTCCTGGGAGATTCCGCTACTGCTTGAGGCCCTTGAGAGGCCCTTCGTGTCGTGATGATTTTGCAGGTACCCCGAGAGGCCCTTGAGTTTGCCGGAATGTCGATTAACTTCCGTTCTGGCAAATTCGGGTACTCCATATGTCCTATTTTCAGCAAAGGTCATGCTGAAATTTTCCGTGAAAACTTAACTTGGCTGCCCCGGATGCCTCGGTGTCAATGAGAACCTAAATGATGTACGCTTAGGCTTTTAGGGTGCCTCGGCGTCGACAAACCCTAAATGATGAAAGCTTAGGCTTTTAGGGTGCCTCGGTGTCGACAAACCCTAAATGATGAGACCATGATCTTGTTCCTTGACAATAACCAACTTTTTGACCAAACTTTTTTCCAATTTAGAGCGAAACATGGCCCACAACGATGAGGCCGGTGGTTCGGGAGGCAAGCAATTCTGGGAGCTGTCCCAGGATATGTCGTCATCATCATCGGACGACGAAAGTCTCCCGACGGAGTGCGACTGGTGCCACGATGATCGAGGTATGTGCGACATACCTCATCTGGACGATGATCGGCGCTTCAGCATTAAGCTCGAGGAGACCTTCGAAGTTGAAATGGTACACAACGACGACAAGTGTTATTTTCATAATTAAGCATGACTTCAACTGTTTCAACGTGTAATTTTCATCTTTTACAATTCGAGTATAGCTTATCCCATGCCATGCAAGACGCTATGTCTTGGAGAGGATGGATTTTGAAGACCATGAAATTTCTGGAACAAAGAAAATTCACCTAAGGACTCATCATGATGTGGACTTTGAAGTAAATCTATATAATTCTGAGAGCGTAACCCATTTTGGTTGCAAAAATTGGGAAGCATTTTGCAAGATGTATGGTTTTGATGAGGGTATGCTTATCAGCATGGATCTTGGTAATCCTGACATCAACCAAGACAATATGGACATTTGGGTCCTTGTTGATACGCCTCCAGTTCTACCGCTATGTGAGTTTCTCAAACATAGTTATTAGCTAATTTATATTGTTTATTTCAAAATAGTTGACAACTTATTTCCATTGACAGCTTATTTTTATTGTTCAAAGAATGTGTGGGAGATGGTAGACAAAACCCACTACACCAATGGCTCCGAATTAACAACTTACAAGGAGAAAAATCATTTGGTCGGATTTTGTACTGACATTGAGAATTACAATATCTACAATCAAACTCCTCAACATTATGGTAAATACGTGCCACTAGCGCATGTGTTCAACTACGGTAACTACCATGGAGATACCCTGGTAAGATTTTTACTATTACGACATCCGTGCATCTTTTGCATACTTCTAAAACTAGTACATCATTGCTAACTATGAAGTTATTACTATGTTTTTCAACAGATAATCCCAGAGAATTATGTGCCTCATATGATGTATCTGAAAGGTAGTGTTAATGCTTTGAACATACAACCAGATCGTCCTACGAATCTCAACTGTCCATACGAGATTTCTAAAAGAAGTGGAGACATGAAAATCAAAGGATGGAAAAAATGTATGGACAGTCGTAAGGAGCTTCTTGGAAGCAAAAGGAAGCAAAGCGCAAGAATTGGAGACAGGATGTTCTCCATTCTCCATAATGGAGAGTCAGGGTCTATATTGTTTTATGCTATTTTAGCTTAAATAGGGTATTTAGGTCCTGCCTAATACTGATGATCATGTGCTAAGAACAATTAAGTAGGGTTGGTTCGAAGACTATCAAGATGATGATCGTATGACTTGTTATGAATAACGAGTAGAAGTTGTATGATCATGATTAGTAGGACTTGTTAGGATTAGTATTACTTCCGACAAACTCGATACTCGCGGTCTTGAGACTTGTAGTGTTTTATCTTTGTTCGATCTTTTGAATTCGAAGACTAATATGATGAATTGTATTTGGAGACTAATCTTCTATTGTATTTGATGAATCTGATGTTGCTGTGTGCTGCTGTTTATATTCTGTCCAATAATATATTTTGTAACCTGTGCAAAAATCAGAAAAGCAAAAAAAACCTAATATTCATACTAATGGCGCACCACACAAGACACTAATGGCGCACTGTGATCATCACACTAATGGCGCATTAACTGCTGGTGCTCCATTAGAATGCCAAAGCACATGGGTACATATGGCCCCCTGGGAGGCATTCTAATGGCGCACTACATGGTGCGCCATTAGAACACCAGATACTAATGGCGCACCGGTGGTGCGCCATTAGAATTTAATTCTAATGGCGTGATGCCAGTGGCGCACCGGTAGTGCACCATTAGAAGGCAAATTCGGTGCGCCACTAGCATGCCTTTTCCTAGTAGTGGATTATCAGAGGTGGCTGGTACTACGTAATGGAAGTGCCTCCAAAAATGCCAAACTTCGTCTTGGAAGAGCATATGGCAAAGCAATTGGAAGTTATTGTGTCAAACCCATAAACTTGTCAGCAGTTGATCGCTTTTCAGAAATTACGTGGTTTGCAATGTTTGCATTTGGGTGTTGTAATCTTTAAATTTGAACCTTGTAATATTTATGGTATTTGTTATATTGAACTGTTTTTGTTCTCTTGTCTCAACGCAAACCGTTCATCCGCGTGAACCGCATGTCGTACATCGCACACACCTTGATTTAGCTGACCGGTTCTTTTGTGTTGCCTAATCACAAACAGTTCATCTGAGTGAACTTTATGTTGTACATCGCACACACCTTGATCTGGCTGATTGTTTCTTTTGTGTTGCCTAATCACAAATAGTTCATCCGAGTGAACTGTATGCTGTACATCGCACACGCCTTCATTAGGCTGCCTGTTTCTTTTGTTCCGCCTCATCGCAAACGGTTCATTGGACTGAACCGTATGCCCTAGATCGCACACACAACTAAAATCTGAACCGTGTTTGATGCATCCTCCATTGCAAACGTTTTTCACCCTTTTTGATGGGTTTTTTACATCCCCGTTTGTGAAAGGGTCTCTGATCGTAGTGTCGCGTTAGTAGCATCCTACAGTAGTGAGTACGTAAAAATGGTCTACCAAGTATGATAGGACAAGACGGATTGCAATCAATATCAAGAACAATAAAATCTAGGGGCACATAATTCCTATTTGCAAGAATAAAAACGTCATTAATTCTTCCCATAGTCTTTTAATAGTAGAATCGGCCAAGTGCAAATTAAGAGAACATTCTTCAATATTGGTAAGACCAAGCACATCACATAGAGATTTAGAATTGTGGAAACACTATCACCCAAATCACACAAGGCAAAACAATCATAATTTTTAATCTTGACATTGATAGTAGGTTCCCATTCATCATGTAATTTTCTAGGAATTTAAATCTCTAATTCCAACTTTTCTTCCAAAGATTTCATCATGGCATCTATGATAGGTTTAGTAAAAGCTTTATTTTGTTCATAAGCATGGGGTGAATTTATCATGGATTGTAACAAAGAAATACAATCAATTAAAGAACTGTTGGGAAACGTATCATGCAATTTCAAAACAATTCCTACGCTCATGCAAGATCTATCTAGGAGATGCATAGTAACGAGAGGGGGAGAGAGTGTCCACGTACCTTCGTAGACCGAAGCGGAAGCGTTTGACAATGTGGTTGATGTAGTCGAACTTCTTCTCGTTCCGACTGATCAAGCACCGAATGTACGGCACCTCCGAGTTCTGCACACGTTCAGCTTGATGACGTCCCTCGAACTCTTGATCTAGCAAAGTGTCGAGGGAGAGTTTTGTTAGCATGATGGCATGGTGACGGTGAAGGTGAAGTGATCTGCGCAGGGTTTGCCTAAGCACTACGACAATATGACTGGAGGTGTAAACTCTGGAGGGGGGCACCGCACATGGCTAACAATCATTTTTGTGTGTTCTAGCGGTGCCCCCCCCTCATATATATAGGTTGGAGGGGAGGAGAGGCAGCCAAGGGGGCGCCCCAAGTAGGGGGAATCCTACTTGGGGTCCTCCCAATTCGGCCTCCCCCCTTTCCTATTCCTATTCAGAGTAGGAAGGGAAGAGGGGGAAGGGGGAATCCTATTCCCTTTTTCCTTTCCTCCTTCCCCTTTTCTACTCCAACTTGTCTAGCCCATATGGGGGGCGCACCAGCCCCTTTTGTGGCTGGTGTGTTTCCCCCTTTAGCACATATCTTTTGTCGGGGATGCCCGGAACCCCTTCCGGTGACCCGATATGTACCCGGTACCCTTCGGAACACTTTGCCGGAGACTCCTCGTCATGTCCGTGATCTCATCCGGGACTCTGAACAACATTCAGTCATCAAATCACATAAATCATATAATACAAAATCGTCATCAAACATTAAGCGTGCAGACCCTACGTGTTCGAGAACTATGTAGACATGTCCGGGACACCTCGCTCGTCAATAACCAATAGCGGAACCTGGATGCTCATATTGGTTCCCACATATTCTATGAAGATCTTTATCGGTCGTACCGTAATGACAACATACGTTATTCCCTTTGTCATCGGTATGTTACTTGCCTGAGATTCGATCGTCGGTATCTTCATACCTAGTTAAATCTTGCTACCGGCAAGTCTCTTTACTCGTTCCGTAATACATCATCCCACAACTAACTCTGTCGGCATTCTGGGAACGGGGGTCCCCAGACTTGCCTGCCTGCGGCCCCCAGCGTGGCTCCACCAGCGGCCTTGTACGACCCATCTTCACCAGCAAACACTCAAGACCCTCGTGAGGGGCCACGCCCCGCGAGGCGAATGATGCAAGACCTCCTCAGGGGTGGCCTCACCAGGCTGGCTCGCAAGGGGCAGAGATATCAAGGCAAGGGAAACCTCGCGAGGTTTCTATGACGCAAGCCATGACGATTGGAGCCAGGCGGGCGCCAGCATGCGCAGTGTCCTCGTTTCCTCTATGGTGCTAAAGAGCCAAGCACAGGCGAGGAGTCCCGAGGCATCAGGCAAAGGTTTCCATATCGGTGCAACAAGACCAAGACCAGCAGGACGGCAGGATGGAGGTCATCGTGGAGCCCAAGACGGCGTCACCACCAGAGCCTTTGGCAGGTGAAGACTACTTTTGTCAGGATAACTTGTACTAGTTGTCTCGCTTCGAATTTGGCCGTTGTGGGATCCCTTCCCGCACAATGTTTGGGAAGAGGACCAGGGCCCCAATAAATAGGACTATCCACCACCAAAGAGAGGGAGATGGGCTCATCTAGAGAGATAGAGACCACCCTCAAGTTCACCAAGCACAAGAACACCTCTCCTCAGGAGGCTGTTCTTCCCTTGTAACTGTTCATCCTCAGCCCAAGAGGCAATCCACCACACCACACTGGAGTAGGGTATTACACCACATCGGTGGCCCGAACCAGTATAAACTTTTGTGTCTCCTGTTCTTTGGGTTCGTCGAGCTAGGTCGTGAGATCATGAAGTGTGCGAGCTAAAGGGGGGGGGGGAGATCTTCGTGCGCACCCCAGTGTTCGAACCTCAAGGGGTTTGCCGGAACTCGAAATCTGACATTTCGAGCGCCAGGTAGGGGTGCGCTTAAGCTTTCCCCTTCATCAATCCGCGCTTCGTCACTCCACCAAGTTCATGGCCGACACTCGCCGGGCCCGCGCTGAGCGCCGGGCCGCCCTCGCCACCCGTGTCGCTCAGACAGCCCCTGTCGGCGGGCCTCCCCGTCGTTCTCCGTCACCTGCCGCCAACGCCGCCACCGGCCCGGCGGCAAACGAGCAGCAAGCCTCCTCACTGCACCCCTCCAGGCGGCGAGACGGCCGCACCGCCTCCCCGCCGCTGACTCCGGACGGCTCATCATCTCACGCTCGTCGCGCACCCACGGACACGTAGGCCGCGCTGCTCATGGCACGCGAGCTCCTGCGCTATGCTACTTCTTGAGCACTGCGTTGGTTTTCCCTTGAAGAGAAAAGGGTGATGCAGCAAAGTAGCGTAAGTATTTCCCTCAGTTTTTGAGAACCAAGGTATCAATCCAGTAGGAGGCTACGCGCGAGTCCCTCGCACTTGCACAAAACAAATAAATCCTCGCAACCAACGCGATAAGGGGTTGTCAATCCCTACACGGTCACTTACGAGAGTGAGATCTGATAGATATGATAAGATAATATTTTTGGTATTTTTATGATCAAGATGCAAAGTAAAATAAAAGCAATGAAAATAACTAAGTATTGGAAGATTAATATGAAGAAGATAGACCCGGGGGCCATAGGTTTCACTAGTGGCTTCTCTCAAGAGCATAAGTATTTTACTTTGCGTGTACAAATTAATGTTGAGCAATTGACAGAATTGAGCATAGTTATGAGAATATCTAGGTATGATCATGTATATAGGCATCACGTCCAAGACAAGTAGACCGACTCCTGCCTGCATCTACTACTATTACTCCACCGCTATCCTGCATGCATCTAGAGTATTAAGTTCAAGAGAACAGAGTAATGCTTTAAGCAAGATGACATGATGTAGAGAGATAAATTCATGCAATATGATAAAAACTCCATCTTGTTATCCTCGATGGCAACAATACAATACGTGCCTTGATGCCCCTACTCTCACTGGGAAAGGACACCACAAGATTGAACCCAAAGCTAAGCACTTCTCCCATTGCAAGAAAGATCAATCTAGTAGGCCAAACCAAACTGGTAATTCGAAGAGACTTGCAAAGATAACCAATCATACAAAAAAGAATTCAGAGAAGATTCAAATATTGTTCATAGATAAACTTGATCATAAACCCACAATTCATCGGTCTCAACAAACACACTGCAAAATAAGATTACATCGAATAGATCTCCACAAGAGAGGGGGAGAACTTTGTATTGAGATCCAAAAAGAGAGAAGAAGCCATCTAGCTAATAACTATGGACCCATAGGTCTGAGGTAAACTACTCACACTTCATCGGAGAGGCTATGGTGTTGATGTAGAAGCCCTCCATGATCGATGCCCCCTCCGGCGGAGCTCCGAAGCAGGCCCCAAGATGGGATCTCGTGGATACAGAAAGTTACGACGGTGGAATTAGGGTTTTGGCTCCATATCTGATCGTTTGGGGGTACGTAGGTATATATAGGAGGAAGGAGTACGTCGATGGAGCAACACGGGGCCCACAAGGGTGGAGGGCGCCCCTGGCGGGGGGGGGGGGGTAGGCGCGCCCCCTACCTCGTGGCCTCCCTGTTGGTTGCTTGACATAGGGTCCAAGTTTCCTGGGTCTTGTTCGTTCCAACAATCACATTCCCGAAGGTTTCATTTCGTTTGGACTCCGGTTGTTATTCCTTCTCTTCGAAACCCTAAAATAGGCAAAAAATAGCAATTATGGGATGTGCCTCCTGTTAGTAGGTTAGTCCCAAAAATAATATAAAAGTGTATAATAAAGCCCAATAATGCCCAAAACAGTAGATAATATAGCATGGAGCAATCAAAAATTATAGATACGTTGGAGACGCATCAAGCATCCCCAAGCTTAATTCCTACCCGTCCTCGAGTAGGTAAATGATAAAAATAGAATTTTTGATGTGGAATGCTACTTGGCATATTTTCAATGTAATTCTTCTTAATTGTGGTGTGAATATTCAGATTCGAAAGATTCAAGACAAAAGTTCAATATTGACATAGAAATAATAATACTTCAAGCATACTAACTAAGCAATTATGTCTCTTCAAAATAACATGGCCAAAGAAAGTTATCCCTACAAAATCATATAGTCTGGCTATGCACTATCTTCACCACATAAAGTATTTAAATCATCCACAACCCCGATGACAAGCCAAGCAATTGTTTCATACTTTTGACATTCTCAGACTTTTTCAATCTTCATGCAATACATGAGCGTGAGCCATGGATATAGCACTTTAGGTGGAATAGAATGGTGGTTGTGGAGGAGACAAAAAGGAGAATATAGTCTTACATCGACTAGGCGTATCAACGGGTTATGGAGATGCCCATCAATAGATATCAATGTGAGTGAGTAGGGATTGCCATGCAACGGATGCACAAGAGCTATAAGTATATGGAAGCTCAAAAAATAAACTAAGTGGGTGTGCATCCAACACGCTTGCTCACGAAGACCTAGGGCATTTTGAGGAAGCCCATCATTGGAATATGCAAGCCAAGTTCTATAATGAAAAATTCCCACTACTATATGAAAGTGATAACATAGGAGACTCTCTATTATGAAGGTCATGGTGCTACTTTGAAGCACAAGTGTGGTAAAAGGATAGTAGCATTGTCCCTTCTCTCTTTTTCTCTCTTTTTTTAATTTGGGCCTTGTCTCTTTTTTTATGGCTCTATATGAATGCCTCCGACGGTGTACCGGGATATGCAATGAACCAAGAGTGACATGTATGAAAGAATTATGAACGGTGGCTTTGCCACAAATACAATGTCAATTACATGATCATGCAAAGCAATATGGCAATGATGGAGTGTGTCATATCAAACGGAAAGGTGGAAAGTTGCATGGAAATATATCTCGGGATGGCTATGGAAATGCCATGATAAGTAGGTACGTATGGTGGCTGTTTGGAGGAAGGTATATGGTGGGTGTATGATATCGGCGAAAGGTGCACGGTATTAGAGAGGCTAGAAATGGTGCAAGGGTGAGAGTGCGTATGATCCAGGGACTCAACATTAGTCATAAAAAACTCATATACTTATTGCAAAAATCTACAAGTAATCGAAGCAAAGTATTACGTGCATGCTCCTAGGGGGATAGATTGGTAGGAAAACACCATCGCTCGTCCCCGACCGCCACTCATAAGGAAGACAAGCAATAAATAAATCATGCTCCGACTTCATCACATAACGGCTCACCATACGTGCATGCTACGAGAATCACAAACTTTTACATAAGTATTTCTCAAATTTAGAACTACTCAACTAGCATGACTCTAATATCACCATCTTCATATCTCAAAATAATTATCAAGTATCAAACTTCTCATAGTATTCAACACACTCATAAGAGAACTTTATTATTAATCTTGTATACCAAGCATATTAGGATTATTTAAGAAAATTACCATGCTATTTAGGACTCTCGAAATAATCTAAGTGAAGCATGAGAGATCAATAGTTTCTATAAAACAAATCCACCACCGTGCTCTAAAAGATATAAGTGAAGTACTAGAGCAAAACTATATAACTCAAAAGATATAAGTGAAGCACATAGAGTATTCTAATAATTTCCGAATCATGTGTGTCTTTCTCAAAAGGTGTGTACCGCAAGGATGATTGTGGTAAACTAAAAAATAAAGACTCAAATCATACAAGACGCTCCAAGCAAAACACATATCATGTGGTGAATAAAAATATATCTCCAAGTAAAGTTACCGATAGAAGTAGACGAAAGAGGGGATGCCTTCTGGCGCATCCCCAAGCTTTGGCTTTTAGATGTCCTTAGATTATCTTGGGGGTGCCATGGGCATACCCAAGCTTAGTCTCTTGCCACTCCTTGTTCCATAATCCATCAAATCTTTACCCAAAACTTGAATACTTCACAACACAAAACTTAAAGTAGAAAATCTCGTGAGCTCTGTTAGCGAAAGAAAACAAAAGAACACTTCAAGGTAATGTAACGAACTCATTCTTTATTTATATTGGTGTTAAACCTACTGTATTCCAACTTCTCTATGGTTTATAAACTATTTTACTAGCCATAGATTCATCAAAATAAGCAAACAACACACGAAAAACAGAATCTGTCAAAACAGAACAGTCTGTAGTAATCTGTAGCTAGCGCAAGATCTGGAACCCCAAAAATTCTAAAATACATTGAGGGATGTGAGGAATTTATCTATTAATCATCTTCAAAAATAATTAACGAAATATCAATTCCAAATAAAAATGGCAGCAGTTCTCGTGAGCGCTAGGGTTTCTGTTTTTTTTACAGCAAGATTAACAAGACTTTCCCCAAGTATTCCCAACGGTTCTACTTGGCACAAACACTAATTAAAAACAAAAAACACAACTAAAACAGAGGCTGTATAAATTATTTATTACTAAATGGGAGCAAAAAGCAAGGAATAAAAATAAAATTGGGTTGCCTCCGAACAAGCGCTATCGTTTAACGCCCCTAGCTAGGCATAAAAAGCAAGGATAGATCTAGGTATTGCCATCTTTGGTAGGCAATCCATAAGTGGCTCTCATAATAGATTCATAAGGTAATTTACTTTTCTTTCTAGGAAAGTGTTCCATGACTTTCCTTAATGGAAATTGGAATCTAATATTTCCTTCCTTCATATCAATAATTGCACCAAGCGTTCTAAGGAAAGGTCTACCAAGAATAATAGGACATGAAGGATTGCAATCTATATCAAGAACGATAAAATATATGGGCACATAATTCCTATTTGCAACAATAAGAACATCATTAATTCTTCCCATAGGTTTCTTAATAGTGGAATCCACAAGGTGCAAGTTTAGAGAGCAATCATCAAAATCATGGAAACCTAACAAATCACACAAAGTCTTTGGAATTGTGGAAACACTAGCACCCAAATCACACAAAGCATAGCATTCATGATCTTTAATTTTAATTTTAATAGTAGGTTCCCACTCATCATAAAGTTTTCTAGGGATAGAAACATCCAACTCAAGTTTTTGTTCATAAGATTGCATCAAAGCATCAACGATATGTTTGGTAAAAGCTTTATTTTGGCTATAAGCATGAGGAGAATTTAGCACGGATTGTAACAAGGAAATGCAATATATCAAACAACAGCTATTATAATTAAATTCCTTGAAATCCAAAATATTAGGTTCATTAACATCTAGAGTTTTGATCTCTTCAATCCCACTTTTATCAAATTTAGCATCAAGATCTAAAAACTCCGAATTTTTGGAACGCCTTCTAGGTAAAGGTGGATCATATTCAGTCCCATAATTATCAAGATTCATATTGTAAAAAAAAGATTTAATAGGTTACACATCAATAACTTTTAAATCTTCATATTTATTATCATGGCAACTAGAAGAACACACTTTTATAAAGGAATCTTTCTTAGCATGCATCCTAACGGTTCTTTCTTTGCACTCATCAATGGAAACTCTCATGGCTTTGAGAGAATCATTGATATCATGCTTAGGTGGAATAAATCTAAATTTCAAAGAATCAACATCAAGAGAAATTCTATCAACGTTCCTAGTCAACTCATCAATCTTAAGCAATTTTTCTTCAACCAAAGCATTGAAATTCTTTTGCGAAGTAACAAGTTCTTTAATATTAGATTCAAAATCAGAGGGCATCTTATTATAATTTCCATAAGAATTGTTGTAGGAATTACCATAATTATTAGAGGAATTACTAGGATAAGGCCTAGGATTGAAATTTCCTCTATACGCGTTGTTACCAAAATTGTTCCTACCAACAAAATTCACATCCATAGATTCATTATTATTCTCAATTAAAGTAGACAAAGGCATATCATTAGGATCAGAAGAAACACTTTTATTAGCAGATAATTTCATAAGTTCATCCATCTTTCCACTCAAAACATTAATTTCTTCTATTGCATGCACTTTCTTATTAGTAGATCTTTCAGTGTGCCATTGAGAATAATTAACCATAATATTATCTAGGAGTTTAGTCGCTTCTCCTAAAGTGATTTCCATGAAAGTTCCTCCCGCGGCCGAATCTAAAAGATTTCTAGAAGCAAAATTCAATCCAGCATAAATTTTTTGTATAATCATCCACAAATTCAAACCATGAGTAGGGCAATTATGTATCATTAATTTCATCCTCTCCCAAGCTTGTGCAACATGTTCATGATCAAGTTGCTTAAAATTCATAATATCATTTCTAAGAGAGATGATCTTAGTGGGAGGAAAATACTTAGAGATAAAAGCATCTTTGCACTTATTCCACGAATCAATACTATTTTTAGGCAAAGACGAAAACCAAGCTTTAGCACGATCTCTAAGAGAAAAAGGAAATAGCTTCAATTTAACAATATCATTGTCCACATCTTTCTTCTTTTCCATATCACACAAATCAACGAAGCTACTTAGATGGGTAGCGGCATCTTCACTAGGAAGGCCGGAAAACAGATCTTTCATGACAAGATTCAGCAAGGCAGCATTAATTTCACAAGATTGAGCATCGGTAAGAGGAGCAATCGGAGTGCTACTAAAATCATTGTTGTTGGTATTGGTAAAGTCACACAATTTATTGTTATGTTGAGCCATCATGACAAGCAAGCAATCTAACACACAAGCAAACAAGAAACGGGCAAAAAGAGGCAAATAGAGAAAGAGAGGGAGGATAGAGAGAGAGGGAGAATAAAACGGCAAGGGTGAAGTGGGGGAGAGGAAAACAAGAGGAAAATGGCAAATAATGTAATGCGGGAGATAAGGGTTTGTGATGGGTACTTGGTATGTTTGACTTTTGCGTAGACCTCCCCGGCAACGGCGCTAGAAATCCTTCTTGCTACCTCTTGAGCACTGCGTTGGTTTTCCCTTGAAGAGGAAAGGGTGATGCAGCAAAGTAGCGTAAGTATTTCCCTTAGTTTTTGAGAACCAAGGTATCAATCCAGTAGGATGCTACGCGCGAGTCTGTCGCACCTGCACAAAACAAATAAATCCTCGCAACCAACACGATAAGGGGTTGTCAATCCCTACGCGGTCACTTACTAGAGTGAGATCTGATAGATATGATAAGATGATATTTTTGGTATTTTTATGATAAAGATGCAAAGTAAAATAAAAGCAATGAAAATAACTAAGTATTGGAAGATTAATATGATGAAGATAGACCCGGGGGCCATAGGTTTCACTAGTGGCTTCTCTCAAGAGCATAAGTATTTTACGGTGGGTGAACAAATTACTGTTGAGCAATTGACAGAATTGAGCATAGATATGATAAATATCTAGGTATGATCATGTATATAGGCATCACGTCCAAGACAAGTAGACCGACTCCTGCCTGCATCTACTATTATTACTCCACACATCGACCGCTATCCAGCATGCATCTAGAGTATTAAGTTCAAGAGAATAGACTAACACTTTAAGCAAGATGATATGATGTAGAGGGATAAATTCATGCCAGATGATAAAAAACCCATCTTGTTATCCTCGATGGCAACAATACAATACGTGCCTTGCTTCTCCTACTGTCACTGGGAAATGACACCACAAGATTGAACCCCAAGCTAAGCACTTCTCCCATTGCAAGAAAGATCAATCTAGTAGGCCAAACCAAACTGATAATTCAAAGAGACTTGCAAAGATAACCAATCATACATAAAAGAATTCAGAGAAGATTCAAATATTGTTCGTATATAAACTTGATCATAAACCGGCAATTCATCGGTCTCAACAAACACACCGCAAAAGAAGATTACATCAAATAGATCTCCACAAGAGAGGGGGAGAACATTGTATTGAGATCCAAAAAGAGAGAAGAAGCCATCTAGCTAATAACTATGGACCCGTAGGTCTGAGGTAAACTACTCACACTTCATCGGAGAGGCTATGGTGTTGATGTAGAAGCCCTCCGTGATCGATGCCCCCTCCGGTGGAGCTCCGGAACAGGCCCCAAGATGGGATCTCGTGGATACAGAAAGTTACGGCGGTGGAATTATGGTTTTGGCTCCGTATCTAATCGTTTGGGGGTACGTAGGTATATATAGGAGGAAGGAGTACGTCGGTGGAGCAACAGGGGGCCCACGAGGGTGGAGGGTGCGGCCCCCTACCTCGTGGCCTCCCTGTTGGTTGCTTGACGTAGGGTCCAAGTCTCCTGGGTCTTGTTCGTTCCAAAAATCTTGTTCCCGAAGGTTTCATTCAGTTTGGACTCCGTTTGATATTCCTTTTCTTCAAAACCCTAAAATAGGCAAAAAACAACAATTCTGGGCTGGGCCTCCAGTTAGTAGGTTAGTCCCAAAAATAATATAAAAGTGTATAATAAAGCCCAATAATGTCCAAAATAGTAGATAATATAGCATGGAGCAATAAAAAATTATAGATACGTTGGAGACGTATCACGCTACCGCCCGGTTTACGACCTCTACGAGGACTGGTTGGACCGCATCACCGAGCTTGTCAGCGACACTGGGGGCTCTCCTGCACCATCCCTCTCGCTGCCTCACCTGCCCCCGGCTGCGGGCGATGTGGCTCACGGAGCGCCTCCGCCCCCTCCTCACCAAGATGGCTCCCTCACGCCGAGACACGTGGCTCATGGAGCGCCTCCGCCTCCTCCACGTCAAGACTGCGTCCTTGCTCCAAGATGTGCGGTCCCGCGGCGTGATCCACCACGCCGTGTGCCCGCGCACGAAGAAAGAAGCTGCCAAGAGGTTCCCTGTCCACAAGAAAACACTCCACCGCTCCCAGCACCGCCACGTCAGGATCGCTTGCTGCGGCAGGGCCATGCGCCACTTGCCATGGCGGCACAAGGACACCAAGATCAAGCTCTGCCTCCATGATAGGCCCCGGTGGCCACGGCAGGCTGCCGCGCCTTCACTCCTGAGCTGCGTAGTGTCGTCTGGCCAAGCAATTTCAAGTCGGATCTACCTCCTCGCTACGACGGCACCCCCAACCATGCGGAGTTCTTGCAGCTCTACGAGCTGAGCATCGAGGTGGCCAACGACGATGAAAAGGTCATGGCGAACTGGTTTCCCATGGCTCTCAAGTTCGGCGCTCGCTCATGGCTCCTGAACTTGCCCCCGGGCTCGATCTCCTCCTGGGATGAGATGCACCCGCGACCGCCTCTGGCCGCGGGTGACCCGCACCGCATCAAGCAACAGCCGGGAGAGACCTTGCAGAAGTACATACAATGCTCCAACAACGTGTGACTCAAGATGAAGGAGGAGCTCGCCATCCATGAGGAGCTGTGCATGACTTTGGAGCTGTTCAACATAGCAACCAAATGTGCAAGAGCTGAGGAGGGGCGCCTCTCCCTCCTCAAGCTCCCCGCTGCGGATCCAGAGGAGAAGAAGGCCAAGGTCAAGGACGTGAAGTGCAAGGGGGTGGCCCTACTCGCGGCAGAGCCAGACACAAAGTGTGTCCGAGATCTTCTCGAGACGTCCAAGGGGAGGCGTACGTTCTGCGCCTTCCACAACATGCGCAACCATAACACCAACGATTGTCAAGAGCTCAGGGCCATTCGAGATGGACACTTCGGTTAACGCCCCGAGCGCAACTATCAAGGCTACGGCTGAGGAGGTGAACGAGGTGGTGGACGTTGAGACGACTGTGGGCCCCGCCAGGAGTGGCGCGACCAGCCTCGCGAGGAACGCTAGCAGGATCAGCCTCATGAGGGTGCCTGGAGGGACCAGCCTCGCGAGGATCATCCTCAAGGCAACCCTGGTCTCCCTCCGCTGCCGCCGGCACCAAAGAGGAATGACGACCACCAACAGGACGAAGGGGCTGGGGGCTTCCAGGAGTCGTGTGCCATCTCCTGCTTCTTGGTGGTGCTCAGGCCCCATCCTCCCAGTGCATCTTCAAGCAGTTCTATCCCGAGGTGAATGCAGCCATCCCCAAGCTCGAGGCCACGCGCCCACTTCGGTGGTCCAAGTACGCCATCACCTTTAGCTCGGCGGACCATCTCAAATGTGCGGCAACCGCCGGCGTTCTCCCGATGCTCTGTTCAACCGTCATCTGCAATGTCCAAGTCACAAAGACTCTCATCGACGGCGGCGCAGGGCTCAGTGTCCTGTCCGTCAACACGTTCGACAACCTTCTAGTGCCATACGATCAGTTCAAGCCCACCAAGCCTTTCTCAGGAGTGACAGACGGCTCCACCACCCCGATAGGGCAAGTTTGTCTCCCTGTCACCTTCGGTCAGCGCGACAACTACCACACCGAGCTCGTCGACTTCGACGTCGCCCACATCCGCCTGCCATACAATGCCATCCTCGAGTACCCAGCGCTAGCCAAATTCATGGCAGTCACCCACCATGGCTACAACATCCTCAAGATGCCGGGAAGCGGCGGAATCATCATAGTCCCTGTGAAGAAAGAGACGCGGTGTGCTCCCTCGAGCACGCCTTCCAAGCTGCATCAATCGAAGACCCTCACGGCGTGGGTGTGCAGTACCCTCCTGAGGCCAACCCCAAGAAGAATTGGCAGCTACTCCGCACTGGGCCTCAAGGGAGCCGCGCCACCTCAGGATCGGCGCCCGCGCCTGGGGCACGTCCCTCCCTTGCATAGGGAGGCGTGCCCAGCGCCCTCCTCGGGCAGGGCTCAGGGGCTCTCTTCTGGAGGGCCTCAGACCTGGCCAACATCACGAGGGAGGCGCTCGGGCACCACATGGAGGTGTGCTTCGTGGCACGTTTCCCTCAGGAGGACACCGGGCGAGGAGGGCCCGGTGCTCAGGAGTTCATCACCAAGGCCACTCAGGAGCTTTAGGAAGCAAGGGCAATACGCGGCGACCACCACCCACCTGGCGCTGCTACCCATCCAGGCGAGGGTGATGAGCTGCATGTCTGCATCGACATCCCAGGGCTCAACAGGGCCGCATCTCAGGAGCGCTTTTGGCCTTCGCGTGCTGGCCGGTGTGAGGGTCCACCTCACAGCTACGTTCGCATGCCGTTCGGTCTGTCGAGCGTGGCAGCCGGCTTTCAGCGCAATCTGTGGAGCATCCTGGCAGGTCAGGAGGCCAGGCACCACGTAGTCCTGGTGGAGATGGAGACGGTCCTTAGGAGGCCACCCGAGCCTCCAGAGCCTACCGAGGATCTGGGCCTCGACGGCTAGTGAGGAGCGACTTCTTCAGCGCACATCTTGAGCTACCCCAACACTCCTTTGACAACCAAACCAGGTGACATTTTCCAAGTTTATTTAGCTAGGAGAGCCCCCTGGGCTGCATCATTCCCAGGCCGCGTGGGTCTATCCCTGTGGCATGTATCCACTTGCATCTTTAGTTCACCCTACTAGGGGTGCCCCTCGGGCTGCATCATCCCCAGGCCGCTCGGGTTCGACACAGTGGCATGTATCGTTCTTGCATTTAGCTAGTTCGCTTTTCATGCATAACCTATCTATGGTTATCACCTGCTTGATCGTCACCAACCATGGGAGTCGCACGCCGATCGTCTTTCTTCCGGATCCTTCTCATAAGAAAGATAGGCACGGCGTCTGTGCTCGGGCCCATCCCTGCAGCGTCGATAAATCCAATGTCTGAGCTCTGTCTGGCGGGCCGGCCCCATTCACATCACCTCCTGGGGGTCGCTGGTGCTTGGCCTTCTCGTGCGATAACCTCAGGAAATTCATTCGGCACATGTTGTCTAACCATCTTGCAGGAACGCCACATCCATCAAGAACCAGGACCAGGTGCAACCCGCCTTGAGGTAGGGCCTCGTGAGTCCCGCGCTGGCTCACGAGTGCCCAAACACACCTCGTCTAGCCCTACCGTCCAAGCCACGTGTCAGGACGGGGCTATACATGCCCCAAGAGCTCTCCGCAGTAGGGAGTCCCCTCCCACGTGCCAGTGGAAGCACCATGCTCCGCACTGGCGGTCGACACTACCGAGGAGCGGCTATGCCCGTCCAAGTGCGGAAGCTCTATGCTCCGCGCTGGTGATAAACAACTGAGGGCGGCCTCACAGTTGTATCAACCTCAGGGAGCATCCAAGCTCAGTGTATGGCCTCATTGCAACACCTCCCCTCGAGAGAGTCGCACGAGGGGGCTAGGCACGGGGGGTGCGCTGGGGTCATGCCCAAGCGTACGCCACCCTGCCAGGTCCCTCATACCTGGTCGTCGCGCACCCTCCCAAGTGGAGCCAAGGTACGAAGGTCGTTTGAACGTCAAGGGGGACTCCTGAGCATCGTGACTCAGGAGCCTAACTGACCACATAGCCCCTCACTCCTTGGTCCGTCCTGGTGATCCGGACGACCCAATGGCGGCTGAGGTATGCGCGGGGTCGGGCACTGCCGACGTAGAACACTAGGCCTACTCCCAGATCTGCTTTCTATAGGTTGTTTGCGCGTCAAGGGGGACTCCTGAGCATCACGACTCAGGAGCCTAACTGATCACATGGCCCCTCACTCCTTAGCCCATCCTAGTGATCCGGACGACCCAATGGCAGGTGAGGCATGCGCGGGGTCGGGCCCTGCCAACGTAGAACGTAAAGCAAATGGAAAGGAAATCACAGAATTTCAAAGCAAATATTACAAGACATATTGTTCTCCTGAAACCAAACGCAAGTTTAATGCCTCCACGAGGCATGGTGCATATTGCAGAAACTAAACAGGAAAGGAGCCGCCAGCAAGTCATCCCTAGACACCATCGTCGCCTGCAAGGGATGCTTCTTCTTCAACGATGTCGCCTTCGTCTGTACCACCAGCCGGAGTTGCATGATCTGTAGCACCGCCGGTCAGGGGCGCGGGAGTGAAGGCGCAGCAGCAGCGGCCGCGCAATGCTTGTCGTCCACAGGGTCCAGCAGCTCGGCAAGGCAGGCGGCAGGATCATGGAGATGGAGGTGGCTGAAGACGCGCGTCAGCGCGGCTGAGGAAAGAACGTGGGCTTATTCCTCCGCCATGGGGCCGATACCGCTCATGACGTCCTCCAGCGCACCGACCAGTTAAGGAAGCAGCTGGGTGGGGCCCTCGTCGGTGGCGGCTATCGTCTCCTCCAAGCCCTTCTCGTAGAGTGACTGCAGCGCCGTGCAAGATCTCTCACTACTGGAATTAGCTTATTTGTCGTCTACTGGCTGACGGCAAAGAAGGTCTTTGTCATCCGCTTACAGAACTAACAGTCCGAGCCCCACCCTTGCCGCCCCTTCAAGGAATTTAATTATGAAAATTGCTCTTTGATTGATTGTATTTCCTTGTTGCAATCTGTGCTAAATTCTCCTCACGCTTATAGTCAAAATAAAGCGTTCACTAAACATATCGGTGATGCCTTGATGCAATCTTATGAAGAAAAACTTGAATTGGAAGTTTCTATCCCTAGAAAACTTTATGATGAGTGGGATCAACTATTAAATTTAAAATTAAATATCATGAGTTCTATGCTTTATGTGATTTGGGTGCTAGTGTTTCCACGATTCCAAAGACTTTGTGCGATTTGGTAGGTTTCCGTGATTTTGATGATTTCTCTCTAAACTTGCATCTTGCGGATTCCACTATTAAGAAACCTATGGGAAGAATTAATGATGTTCTTATTGTTTCAAATAGGAATTATGTACCCGTAGATTTTATTGTTCTTGACATAGATTGCAATCCTTCATGTCCTATTATTCTTGGTAGACCTTTCCTTAGAACGATTGGTGCAATTATTGACATAAAAGAAGGAAATATTAGATTCCAATTTCCATTAAGGAAAGGCATGGAACACTTTCCTAGAAATAAAATTAAATTACCTTATGAATCTATTATGAGAGCTACTTATGGATTGCCTACCAAAGATGGCAATACCTAGATCTATCCTTGCTTTTTATGCCTAGCTAGGGGCGTTAAACGATAGCACTTGTTGGGAGGCAACCCAATTTTATTTTTATTCCTTGCTTTTTGCTCCTTTTTAGTAATAAATAATTTATCTAGCCTCTCTTTAGGTTGTGTTTTTATTTTTAATTAGTGTTTGTGCCAAGTAGAACCGTTGGGAAGACTTGGGGAAAGTCTTGATATCTTGCTGTAAAAAACAGACACTTTAGCGCTCACGAGAACTGCTGCCATTATTATTTGGAAGGTGATACTTAGTTAATTATTTTTGAAGATGATTAATAGATAAATTCCTCACGGCCAGAAATTTATTTTAGAATTTTTGGGGTTCCAGAGCTTGCTCTAGCTACAGATTACTACAGTCTGTTCTGTTTTTGACAGATTCTGTTTTTCGTGTGTTGTTTGCTTATTTTGATGAATCTATGGCTAGTAAAATAGTTTATAAACCATAGATAAGTTGTAATACAATGGGTTTAACACCAATATAAATAAATAATGAGTTCATTACAGTACCTTGAAGTGGTCTTTTGTTTTCTTTCGCTAACGGAGCTCACGAGATTTTCTACTTTTAAGTTTTGTGTTGTGAAGTTTTCAAGTTTTGGGTAAAGGTTTGATGGATTATGGAACAAGGAGTGGCAAGAGCCTAAGCTTGGGGATTCCCATGGCACCACCAAGATAATCTAAGGACACCTAAAAGCCAAAGCTTGGGGATGCCCCTAAAGGCATCCCCTCTTTTTGTCTACTTCTATCGGTAACTTTACTTGCAGCTATATTTTATTTACCACATGATATGTGTTTTGCTTGGAGCGTCTTGTATGATTTGAGTCTTTGCTTTTTAGTTTACCACAATCATCCTGGCTGTACACACCTTTTGAGAGAGCCATACATGATTTGTAATTTGTTAGAATACTCTATGTGCTTCGCTTATATCATTTGAGTTATATAGTTTTGCTCTAGTACTTCACTTATATCTTTTAGAGCACGGTGGTGGATTTGTTTTATAGAAACTATTGATCTCTCATGATTCACTTAGATCATTTTGAGAGTCTTAAATAGCATGGTAATTTGCTTAAATAATCCTAATATGCTAGGTGTTCAAGATTTTTTTTTCTTATGAGTGTTTTGAATAGTAAGAGAAGTTTGATGCTTGATGATTGTTTTGAGATATGGAGGTAATAATATCAAAGCCGTGCTAGTTGAGTAGTTGTGAATTTGAGAAATGCTTGTGTTGAAGTTTGCAAGTCCCGTAGCATGCACGTATGGTAAACGTTATGTAACAAATTTGAAACATTAGGTGTTATTTGATTGTCTTCCTTATGATTGGCGGTCGGGGACAAGCGATGGTCTTTTCCTACCAATCTATCCCCCTAGGAGCATGCGCGTAGTGCTTTGGTTTTTAATGACTTGTAGATTTTTGCAATAAGTATGTGAGTTCTTTATGACTAATGTTGAGTCCATGGATTATACGCACTCTCACCCTTCCATCATTGCTATCCTCTTGGGTACCGTGCATTACCCTTTCTCACATTCAGAGTTGGTGCAAACTTCGCCGGTGCATCCAAACCCCATGATATGATACGCTCTTTCACACATAAACCTCCTTATATGTTCCTCAAAACAGCTACCATACCTACCTATTGTGGCATTTCCATAGCCATTCCGAGATATATTGCCATGCAACTTTCCACCATTCCGATGATCATGACACATTCATCATTGTCATATTGCTTAGCATGATCATGTAGTTGACATAGTATTTGTGGCAAAGCCACCGTTCATAATTCTTTCATACATGTCACTCTTGGTACACCGCCGAAGGCATTCATATAGAGTCGTATATTGTTCTAAGTATCGAGTTGTAATCATTGAGTTGTAAATAATATAAGTGTGATGATCATCATTAATAGAGCATTGTCCCAAATAAAAAAAGAGAAAGGCCAAAAAAAGAAAGGCCAACAAGGGGACAATGCTACTATCCTTTTTCCACACTTGTGCTTCAAAGTAGCACCATAATCTTCATGATAAAGAGTCTTTTGTTTTGTCACTTTCATATATGTAGCAACCGGTTTTTCAGGATATATTTCCCAGAAAATGGTCCTTGTGCTCACCAGCCCCAGGAATACTGTTAGCTGATGAGGCACCAACTTGATACAGAAATTCCAAGCAAAATACAAAATTTGTAGTACAAGACCATTCTAGCTTATGAGTACAACAAAAGGTTTCTAGTGGCTGATGGCGGAAGCGGTTTCTGGTACATAAGTGTCTATGGGACTCCATTTCCCACAGGAACAGCTGACCTGGATAACTCCTATCTTCGCGAGGCTTCTATCACCATTGTGTAGGTTCCGGGGCTGTCATCGCAACGCTCCTCTCCATGCAAGAAATCTGGCCAAGACAATAGCCAGGGACAAGCCAGTGAGTACTTTGAATGTACTCGCAAACATTATGAACATGGGTATAATATAACAAATGATAATCATGCTCTGAAATATTCCATGATCACAACGTCAGTCACGAAATAAAAATCCATGATGCACGCAAGCAGGTTATTCATGTCAAACATGAATATGCAATCAGAGAGTAGAATTAGAATGCACCGATTGGGTGTCTGAAGCGACGCCTCGAAAGGATAATAATATAAAGCATGCCTCAGTCCGGCGTCTGAGTGACACCACATAAAGGGCTTACAAATAAAATAAATGACAAGCATGCCATAGTCGGGCGTCTGTGCGACACCACATAAAGGGCTTATAAGTAATTTAAATAACAAGCATGCCACAGTCGGGCGTCTGAGCGACACCACATAGATGGCTTATAAGTAATTTAAATAGCAAGCATGCCACAGTCAGGCGTCTGAGCGACACCACATAAAGGGCTTATAAATAATTAAATAGTAAGCATGCCACAGTCGGGCGTCTGAGCGACACCACATAAAGGGCTTATAAATAATTAAATAGCAAGCATGCCACAGTTGGGCATCTGAGCGACACCACATAAAGGGCTTATAAATAATTAAATAGCAAGCATGCCACAGTCGGGCGTCTGAGCGACACCACATAAAGGGATTATAAGAGAATAAATGCAGTGAATATCTAGGAGGTAGAACCGTCCCAGGGATACTCAATAATTCAAATAATACCAACGGTTAGGCTATAGTAATAATAATCATAATCATCATATGTCCCAAGTCATGATCAATGTTCTGGTTTAGCAATTTTTCTCCGAAGACCGACACTAAGGTCCTGTTTGGTTCAGCTTTTATCGACGGATTCCGCTGTCGCACAGCAGAATCTGAACCAAAGGGCGAACCCAGCAGAATCTGATTCCAGAAATCCGCTGCCAAAATCTGAACCAAAAGCGAAAGCAGCCCAGGACGTGCTTTCCACAATCTGCTTCCGCTGCGGGCCAAAACCTAAAAAAGCTATATCAGCTAGTTTGCCAAATGACCTACATCTTTTTCACATCAGATTTTTCATAGCAGTTTTTCCACATCAGATTTTTCACAGCTGCTTTTAGAAATCCACAGCCGAACCAAACAGGGCCTAAGACCGACACTTGACCCATCCCAGACTAGAGTCCTTAACCATGGACACGGCTATTTGAATAGATATAGTGTCTGCAGAGGGTGTACTCTTTACCCACGAGTAATGGATTCCTTTAGTCCATCGGGGCCAATTCTGTCTACGGTCTTTTAATTGAAAACACACCTGGCCGCACACACCAGCCTAACTTACCGGTGTCTAGAATCACCCATGACGTCCGTTAAGCGAAACTCTAAGTGGGGAGGCTACAACCTCGACTAGCATGGGATCACAAAATTTAGCGCAAACTAGGGGAGCTACTCCCTCGGCTCCAACCGGAAACACCCATGCTCCCGAACCAGGTGGCATGTCTACCGGATGCACCCGGTATCTTCCACCATGGCCTCTCTGTATGGTGTGTGCTAGGAAGGGGTTGACAACTTACTGAACCGTACCCTACCTATGGCAGGGACAAGTGGTAGTACGAAACAAGTATGGGGGTTACTGGAACAAGACTCGATCTACGGTCGACTCAGGAGATTAAGGCATTCCCTACAGGATTAGTATAACAAATATATTTCACAACAACAAACAGAATGACCACTCATCATACCTCGCCATGCCTTACCGGACATAATCGTCTCAACGAATTATTAGAGACAAGTTCGTGTCTACCCAAGACAGAGACTTTCCCGGATTCCTCCCGATAAGCATGAAAGGCATACGAGGGTGATTACTATCAGAAGCATATCAAATTCCAACAGCAAGGAATCATCATTATGCACTCATGAATATGATCCTAACACCACATAAAATACCAAGCACTTCATATCAAGGTGGTGTCGTGTTAGCATCGAACGACACACAACAAATATTATGCCGGGGTTCAGAATGCTTGCCTTCAAGAGTATGCAAGTGGGGGTGCACTTTTTGAAAGTTGCTTCCTTCTTCAAAATCCTATTTTAAGAAAACTTAAATTAACACATAGTTTCAAAATAGTACAAAAAGTTGTTTGGAAAATTTTCAAATAAAAATGGAAATAAACTAGATGGAATTTGGGAAACAACAAAAAAAAGAATCAGGTCAAACGGAGTTATATTTAAAAAGTTATAGCTAGTCAAAGTTTCATTCAAAATCTGTTTTTAAATTAAACAGAAAAATAAAAACGGTTCGAATAAGAATACGCTTTCGAGACAGGGAAGACGTACTCCTGTGTTTTACGTTTCCACTTAAAACACGTCGGCAGAGCTAGGGTCACTGGCAGGTGGGGCCGACGGGTCCACTGGTCAGGTTTGACCAGTCGCCCGCGCCCTCCTTCCTTCTCTGGCCGAGCGGCGGGGGGGCTCTGGCGATTGCCGCCGACGAACAACGGCTCCCCGCGGGATTCTGAGGGCAGGGATGGATCTGCTGGTCCAGGGCAGTCCTCCCAGTGGTTGATAGGCTGGCGGGGGTGGAGGGGTTTGCTGGCGGCGAGCTCTGCGGCGGACGGTGGTTTTGGGTGGATTGGGGTCTCGAGCTATGGTGGCTCCCGATCGGGCTAGAGAGGTGGGGCGGCTCCGCACGGTTGAGGGGAGTCGGATGGTGGCGTTGGAAGAACTGGGGAGGACCTGGTCGCGACGTACGACACCGGAGCGTGGCGGCGGCCGAACTAGCCGGAGATGAGGCAGACGGCCTCCCTCCATCGATTGCTGGCTATGGGAGCACTAGGGAGATGGCCCGAGGTCGCCTGAGGGTCTGGACTAGCTCGGGGGCTTCTTTTATAGGCGGTCGAGGTCGGTTCCTGCGGCTGCAGATAAGAACTCCAGTGAACCGTCGTTCTGTTGCTGGCAGGGCGACGTGGCGCGACGGGCATTAGCGGACGGGCTCGTGGATGAGCTCGAGCTGTTCCAGAGGGCAGCTGGCGGGCGGCTGTTGTTTGGGCGGCGCTGCCATGGTAGGGGCGTGTTGCGGACACCGGCGTGCCGCCAAGAGGGCTCTGAAGGCGGCGCTGTAGGGCGTCAGGGGCGTCTTGGAGGGTTCTGGTGAGCGGACGAGAATGGGGCGCGGCCCTGCGGGCTAGCAAAGGCCAGGGGTAAGACGCGGCGGCTCGGTTGGCGCGTGTGCAAAACGTGCACTCTGGGCGCGCCCAGAGCACGCACTCTACATGCTCGACAGAAAGCCAGGGTGGCCTAGAGGGCTTTGGTGAGGCTGGCAATTAACTGGTATAGGTTAGAGGTGGCTAGGAGATTAGTGGACATGCTGGTTTGTCCAGAGGGGCAAGATCACAGTGCAAACATAAAACTATGCCAAAGCTGTCCATGAACACAAGGTGCTCGACAAAATGCCATGGGCATCTATGCATCTCTTCTCGTGGCCCAAATCTCCAGGTTGGGATCTCTTTAGGTGCAAGTGATGAAGGCAAGGCTATTTGGACAAAACCATAAACTTGTTAGTGCAAGTTTGGCGAATCTTCAGTTCTGGACAGAAAGTGAAGGGCATTGTTGCATGGACCAAAAATACTCCAATGGGTCCAATCTCCTGGACTTAAGGGTTTGGTAGGCTAGTCGATAAGCAAGAAAAAAAATAAAGGGCAATATGGCAAGATAAAACATGGTTGCAGTACAAAACACCAAACCCGACCAGAATGAAGATGAGGATGATTTGCTCAAATTTTTCAAAGAACACAGATGGGTTTTTGCATAAAGATGAATTATACACTACTACTGACATCCCCCAATTTTGGTGGAATTTTTTGAAGAAATATTTAAATAGGTTGTAGTGCAAATGGAACTCTAGAACTTATGAAATTCTTTTTTAAAGAAATAAAGCTCGGGAAAATAATTGTAGAAATAATTCCACTGATAAAAAGAAATGGTCTTGGGAAGATATACAAGTCTAACAATATTTTTGAAAGGTTTCCACATAGAAGGTTTCCACATAGAAGGAAAAAACTCAAAAATTCAGAGGGGCAGAGTGATCTGATATTAAAAGATAAAACCAGAAAATAAAAAATTAATTTCCTAGCAAAATTTTAATTAATAAATCAAGGTCAAAATTTTGGAGTGTTACAATTTACTAGTGGGAATTTTTTATTATAGAACTTGGCTTGTATATTCCAACTTAGTTTCTTTTGTTGAGCTAGGTCTTCGTGAGCAAGCAAGTTGGATGCACACCCACTTAGTTTCTTTTGTTGAGCTTCCATACATTTATAGCTCTAGTGCACCCATTGCATGGCCATCCCTACTCCTTGCATTAACATCAACCGATGGGCATCTCCATAGCCCATTGATTAGCCTCATTGATGTGAGACTTTCTCCTTTTTTTTCTTCTTCACATAACCCCCATCATCATATTCTATTCCACCCATAGTGATATATCCATGGCTCACGCTCATATATTGCGTGAAAGTTTATAGGTTTGAGATTACTAAAGTATGAAACAATTGCTTGGCTTGTCATCGGGGTTGTGCATGATTAGAGCATTCTTGTGTGACGAAAATGGAGCATGACTAAACTATATGATTTTGTAGGGATGAACTTTCTTTGGCCATGTTATTTTGAGAGGACATAATTGCTTAGTTAGTATGCTTGAAGTATTATTATTTTTATGTCAAGATGAACTTTCATCTTGAATCTTTCGGATCTGAATATTCATACCACAATTAAGAAGAATTACATTAAAATTATGCCAAGTAGCACTCCGCATCAAAAATTCTTTTTTATCATTTACCTACTCGAGGACGAGCAGGAATTAAGCTTGGGGATGCTCGATACGTCTCCAACGTATCTATAATTATTGATTGCTCGATGCTATATTATCTCCTGTTTTGGACATTATTGGGCTTTATTATCCACTTTTATATTATTTTTTGGACTAACCTATTAACTGATGGCGCATCCTAGAATTGCTGTTTTTTTGCCTATTTCAGGGTTTCGAAGAAAAGGAATATCAAACAGAGTCCAAACGGAATGAAACCTTCGGGAACATGATTTTCTCACCAAACATGATCCAGGGGACTTGGACCCTACGCTAAGAAACAAGGGAGGAGGCCACGAGGTAGGGGGTGCGCCCTCCACCCTCGTGGGCCCCCTGTTGCTCCACCGATGTACTCCTTCCTCCTATATATACCTATGTACCCCCAAACAATCAGATACGGAGCCAAAACCCTAATTCCACCGCCGCAACTTTCTGTATCCACGGGATCCCATCTTGGGGCCTGTTCCGGAGCTCCTCCGGAGGGGGCATCGATCACGGAGGGCTTCTACATCATTACCATAGCCCCTCCGATGAAGTCTGAGTACTTTACCTCAGACCTACGGGTCCATAGTTATTAGCTAGATGGCTTCTTCTCTCTTTTTGGATCTCAGTACAATGTTTTCCCCGTCTCTTGTGGAGAACTATTCGATGTAATCTTCTTTTTGCGGTGTGTTTGTTGAGACCGATGAATTGTGGGTTTATGATCAAGTTTATCTATGAACAATATTTGAATCTTCTCTGAATTCTTTTATGTATGGTTGGTTATCTTTGAAAGTCTCTTCGAATTATCAGTTTGGTTTGGCCTATTAGATTGATCTTTCTTGCAATGGGAGAAGTGCTTAGCTTTGGGTTCAATCTTGCGGTCTCTTTTCCCAGTGACACTAGGGGCAGCAAGGCACGTATTGTATTGTTGCCATCGAGGATAACAAGATGGGGTTTTCTTCATATTGCATGAGTTGATCCCTCTACATCATGTCATCTTGCTTAAGGCGTTACTCTGTTTTTATTAACTTAATACCCTAGATGCATGCTGGATAGCGGTCGATGAGTGGAGTAATAGTAGTAGATGCAGGCAGGAGTCGGTCTACTTGTCTTGGACGTGATGCCTATATACATGATCATGCCTAGATATTCTCATAATTATGCTCAATTCTGTCAATTGCTCAACAGTAATTCATTCACCCACCATAGAATATTTATGCTCTTGAGAGAAGCCACTAGTGAAACCTATGGCCCCCGGGTCTATCTTCATCATATTAATCTTCCAATACTTAGTAATTTCCTTTGTTTTTTTACTTTGCTTTTATTTTACTTTGCATCTTTATCATAAAAATACCAAAAACATTATCTTATCATATCTATCAGATCTCACTCTCGTAAGTGGCCGTCTAGGGATTGACAACCCCTTATCGCGTTGGTTGCGAGGATTTATTTGTTTTGTGCAGGTACGAGGGACTCGCGCGTAGCCTCCTACTGGATTGATACCTTGGTTCTCAAAACTAAGGGAAATACTTACGCTACTCTGCTCCATCATCCCTTCCTCTTCGGGGAAAAACCAACGTAGTGCTCAAGAGGTAGCAGAGGGCGCCTGGGGACAAGCGCGTTAGGTGTTCCTTGGTGTCGATGGAACCCTAAATAGCAAGTGTCATCGGTGTGAGATACATGTGACCATCAGTGTCGAACACTACATCCAGGTCCCACAAGTGACGCAGGGGTCCTGCGTCCAGCAGCAATAGTTCTCGGTGTCGATGGTGGTCGAACACCATTGAGAATTTGTATGGCAGCCTCAGAGATGACGATTGAAAGCTAAGTGTTGAAACATGAAACATTCAAACTAACTCAGTCGGTTTGGTTGTTTGAAATTTCGAAACTTGGCTTTAATCCTCATCGCAGAGGCTGCCAGGCAAATTTGCCAAGGTGTTCGACCGTCATCGGCCACCAAACTATTGTTGCAGGACGCTGGGCGCTGGCTTCACTTGTGGGATGTGGATCTAGTGTTCAACGCCGACCGCCTCATGTAACTTGCACCGATGGTAGTTTCTATTTAGTTTACCCGGGGATGAGCGGGTTAGGTGGTCGCTATGTTACTCATCTTTGGATTTAAATGTGCAGTTATTTCGTTGTTGCGAGGGTATAGTGTTTGACGAGCTCCGCCCCTGCGTTCGTTGGTGAGCACAAATGACATCTCCTCCTCCCCCTTCATTTTCTTTGTTCCGGTCTTCGTGCCGATGAAACTTGCTAGCTATAGGTGTCAATCATCAGTATGCGTAACCACTATGTGTCCCCCGTTCGAAAGGGTTACATCTATAAATATGCATGCATTTGCATATTTATAATCGTGATTCTTTTGAATTGTCCAATGTTATCCATGGACAACCCGAGTATGTGTAGATTGGGTTCGTTTTCCCATTTGCTCTGCTCCGGATCCGATGCAGAATTTCGTTAGTGCCTCCCTGTTGTTCTCCGAGTACACATCCTCTCTTCTTATTGCCGAGACATGTATCAGGAGAACAGCGGGGAGGTGTTGCCAAAATTTTGCGTCAGATCTGGAGCAGAGCATGGGAAAACGAACCCAATCTACACATACTCGGGTGGGATTATGACCTATCTTTACCTATTAGCGTGTAGATTGCATGGACCTAATAAAACTGACAAACTCCATTAACTGAAAGATATGGTTTGCTTAATTATGTATATATTTCTTGTGTGTCCAGTAGGAAGTCAATATGAGTGATCGTGCATGGATGTACACCGGTTAGACTAGTCAGAAAGTTTGGACCGAGGAATGGTTAACAAAAACCAAGGGGTTTGTTAGAGCCACATTTGAAAATGGCCAAGAATTAAGCTAGTGCCCCTGTGCCCGTTGTGACAACTATAAAAAGAGGGACGAGCTTGAAATGAGTAAAGACCTGCAGAAGTTTGGTTTTATGCCTGGTTACACGGTCTGGACATTACATGGTGAGTTTGCCTAACGTGCTAGAGCCGAGGTGGTTCGTCATCGCACCGACGAGCATGGTATCGGGACCGTAGACATGGTGCAAGACTTTGGCGATGCTCGGGACTCGGACGAGGAGATGGTGGAATCTACAAAGGCTTTCACTGAAATGTTGGAGTCCTCAAAACGTCCTCTCCATGAGCACACTGAGCTTTGTCAGTTGGATGCCATCTCACAAATAATGGCTTTGAAGGCTCGATTCAACTTGGGCAGAGAATGCTACGACACGATGATGACAGTATTCGAACGATTTCTACCCAAAGGCCATGTGCTACCTCTAAACCTGTACCAGTCAGACAAAATCCTCCGTGCTCTTAAGATGCCCTATGAGAAGATACATGCCTGTGAGAAAGGATGTGTCTTATTTAGGCTTCACTATGAGGACTTGAACTATTGTCCCATTTGCGATTCTTCCAGGTATGTTGTGGTAGACAACGATATGGGTGAGAAGACGCAGACCAAAATACCCGTTAATGTTCTTTAGTATATGCCAATCGTACCAAGACTTCAACATCTTTTCATGGTCAAAGAGACGGCCAGACAGATGACATGGCAGAAAACGGGCAAAATAACGGAACTAGATGAAGATGGGAATGTGATGATGGTGCGCACATCGGATGGTGAAGCGTGGAAGCACTTCGATGCATTACATAAGGAAAAAAACGGTAGATCCAAGGCATCCTCGAGTCGCCGTCAGCACAGATGGGTTCAGTGTGTTTGGTCAGATGGCAACTCCATACAGCTGTTGGCTCGTGTTTGTCATTCCACTCAATCTCCCCCCCGGGCTGATTATGCAAAGAAAGAACATTTTCCTGACGTTGATAATTCCAGGGCCCTACTATCCAGGGAAGAATATGAATGTGTACATGCAGCCGCATAAGGACGAATTGCAAGAAGCTTGGGATAATGGGTTCAAGACATACGACGCCTTTAGCAAAGAGAACTTCATAATGTGTGCCTGGTACATGTACTCGACACATGACTTGCCGACGTATGCGCTATTCATTGGCTGGTGTGTGCATGAAGGTTCCTGTGCCCCACATGCGAGGGAGCTCTTGAGTTTCGTTGGCTGACTGTAGGGCACAAGTATAGTTGCTTCATTTTGCATATACCATTTCTACATCCTCGCCATAAGTTCAGGAAATATGCTACCTATTGAGCACTGCATTGGTTTTCCCTTGAAGAGGAAAGGGTGATGCAGGAAAGTAGCGTAAGTATTTCCCTCAGTTTTTGAGAACCAAGGTATCAATCCAGTAGGAGGCTACGTGCGAGTCCCTCGCACCTACACAAAACAAATAAATCCTCGCACCAATGCCATAAGGGGTTGTCAATCCCTACACGGTCACTTACGAGAGTGAGATCTGACAGATATGATAAGATAATATTTTTGGTATTTTTATGATAAAGATGCAAAGTAAAATAAAAGGCAATGAAAATAACTAAGTGTTGGAAGATTAATATCATGGAAGATAGACCTAGGGGCCATAGGTTTCACTAGTCGCTTCTCTCAAGAGCATAAGTATTTTACGGTGGGTGAACAAATTACTGTTGAGCAATTGACAGAATTGAGCACAGTTATGAGAATATCTAGGTATGATCATGTATATAGGCATCACGTCTGAGACAAGTAGACTGACTCCCGCCTGCATCTACTACTATCCAGCATGCATCTAGAGTATTAAGTTCATAAGAACAGAGTAACGCTTTAAGCAAGATGACATGATGTAGAGGGATAAATTCATGCAATATGATAAAAACCCCATCTTGTTATCCTCGATGGCAACAATACAATATGTGCCTTGCTGGCCCTACTGTCACTGGGAAAGGACACCGCAAGATTGAACCTAAAGCTAAGCACTTCTCCCATTGCAAGAAAGATCAATCTAGTAGGCCAAACCAAACTGATAATTTGAAGAGACTTGCAAATATAACCAATCATATATAAAAGAATTCAGAGAAGATTCAAATATTGTTCATAGATAAACTTGATCATAAACCCACAATTCATCGGTCTCAACAAACACACCGCAAAAGAAGATTACATCGAATAGATCTCCATGAGAGAGGGGGAGAACATTGTATTGAGATCCAAAAAGAGAGAATAATCCATCTAGCTAATAACTATGGACCCGAAGGTCTGAGGTAAACTACTCACACATCATCGGAGAGGCTATGGTGTTGATGTAGAAGACCTCCATGATCGATGCCCCCTCCGGCGGAGCTCCGAAACAGGCCCCAAGATGTGATCTCTTGGATACAGAAAGTTATGGTGGTGGAATTAGGGTTTTGGCTCCGTATCTGATCGTTTGGGGGTACGTAGGTATATATAGGAGGAAGGAGTACGTCGGTGGAGCAACAGGGGGCCCACAAGGGTGGAGGGCACGCCTGGGGGGGGGGCGGGGTAGGCGCGCCCCCTACCTCATGGCTTCCCTGTTGGTTGCTTGACGTAGGGTCCAAGTCTCCTGGATCTTCTTCATTCCAAAAATCATGTTCCCGAAGGTTTCATTTCGTTTGGACTCCATTTGATATTCTTTTTCTGCGAAACTCTGAAATAGGCAAAAAATAGCAACTCTAGGCTGGGCCTCCGGTTAATAGTTTAGTCCCAAGAATAACATAAAAGTGGATAATAAAGCCAATAATGTCCAAAACAGAAGATAATATAGCATGGAGCAATCAAAAATTATAGATACGTTGGAGACGTATCATGCATCCCCAAGCTTAATTCCTGTTCATCCTCGAGTAGGTAAATGATAAAAACAGAATTTTTTATGTGGAATTGTCGGTGGGAAACGACACCTATGGGATCAAAAGAATCCCTGCTGCGGTTGCGTGGAGCGGGGTTGAGAGAAGAGTGGGTCTAACAGAGAGCACGTGGTTCGTTTATCCAGTTTCGGGCCGCGAGGGTGCGTAAAACCCTAGTCCTGCTTTGGTGGATGTATTCTGAGTTCTTGAACTAGCTACAGGGTGTAACGAGCTCCAAAAAGCCGAATCCCTCTCGTCATCGCCTTGGGCCTCCTATTATAGAAAAAGGGGTTGCAACAGTGGCACACAGGAGGTGGAAAGGCAATAGTGTTGCGAGGTTATCCTGGTATTACAGGACAAAGCGCATTAAATGCGAGGCTTAGGTGTCCCTCCACTTTATCGGGGGCGGGGGCGAGGCCCGTCTCGTCCGTCGCCACTCCTCCAAGCTTCGAAACGCACCCTGGCCAGTGATGCATGCGGTGCCACGTAGGTAGGCAGGTAGCTGAGTTAGCGCGGTGGTGGAGCCTCCACGAAGGGCTGCATGTCGCCACGCAGGTGCCTGCCCAGCTAGTTGGGTTGGTAGCTGCATGCGAACGGCGGCGGAGACTTTGGCTGGTGCGGGCCTAACGGTGGCCCTGCTGGTGCGCTTGGCGGGGGCCTTGCCGGGTGACCCGGTAAGGGTCTTGCCGTGGTGTGCAGGAGTCCCCGGCAAGGATCTTGCCGGGGGTCTTGTGGGTTTCTTCGGTGAGGATGGCTGCCTTCCTATCTTCATTTGATCTTGACTATTCTTTGTCTTCACGGAGATCTGCATGCCACCACAGAGGTGCCTCCCGAGCCCTATCCAATGCATTTGTCGAGTGTTAGTGGGCTCGAGGGTGGCTCGCTCGGCTGGCGTGGGCGAGCTGCCCCGACACGGGTCTTGCAGAGGCCGCTGAGGCTGCCCCGGCAAGGGTCCTTGCCGGGGAAACCCGCTTTACCCATCTGATCTTTGTGGCCTTGGTCCTTGTAGTTGCTTTGCTTCGTCTTGGGCTTCGATCTTACCTTGGCTTACCTCCCTTGCTCTGCTCGGTGTGGTCACGGGCGCGACTCTGACTGCCCGTGCACAGGTAAAGGGGTACAAAAATGTGCCCCTAGTTTTGTACACCGACAGGAGCCCCCGGGCCTGGGCCACACATGAGTGCGATACGTTGTTGGGTCAGGCCCAAAACAGTGCGCGGGCAGGCGGGGCGGGTTTTACCGCGGTTAGATTTTTCGCGCGCTATGCTCCCCATGACTCGCACGCGCCGTGGGGTGGAGGGGCGTGCGTGACGTGGGCGTCATGCGTGTGGCGGTTTTCACACGCATGCGTAACATCATGGTAAATGGGCGGCGCGACCCGCAGCTTCCCCATAAAAAGGGATAACCACGGGCGCACTGTTCCTTTTACCCTTCGAGCGACCCCAGTCTCGGAAACCTCCGCCTGTCTCCCTCTTCTTCTCCAAGCTTCGCCTCCGCTCGCCGCTGTTGTGCTTCTGCCGTCCTCCGCTCCTCCCTCCTCCTTCAGCCACCATGGCGCAAAAATCCACCAGGGGCAAGGGGGTGGCCAAGGATGCTGGGGCTGTGGAGCCGCCGGAGTGCGCACTGTCGGGGCAACGGACGCATTCCACCTTCTTCTTCCCCTTGATGGTCGACGCGTTGGAGCTTCGGGACTTCTTCAGGCCCCTGTGGGGAGTGAAGACGGGGGGGGGGGGATTCGGGGCACCCGGCCATGCACGTCATCCTCGCCACCTGCGCCGACCCTGCCCAAAATCGGTACCCCTTCTTCGTTGATTACCTTTCTTGCGGGCTCTGCCCTCCCTTCTTGGTTTCTTCAGCGACATCATGCACACCTTCGGCTTCCGTCTCTTGGATTTTACTCCGAATGCGGTGGTGTGCATGGCCCTTTTTGCACACCTTTGCAAGGGCTTTGCCGGAGTACACCCCAGCACGGTGCTCTTCCGCCACTATTTCTTCCCTCGGATCCAGCCGGGGGTCCCGTCTCTGGTTGTGTCACTTGGATTCAAGATCCAAGGGGTTGTACCCGGACGGCGCCATGAAGGAGAGTTGGGAGGAATGGTGGGGCCGGTGGTGCTGGATTGAAGAGAAGGACCCGCCGGCCTTCTGCAAAGTTCGCTGGGTGCCGCCGGTTCGCGGCAGCGATTGTAGCGATGTTGATGCTGCCGACGGGAGGCTCACTGCTGCCACCACCAGGATTCTCCGGCTTACCCAGGCCGGGCTCACCCTTTAAATGATCGGGGCCGATTTCATCCGCCGCCGGATTGCTCCGTTGCATAACAAGGGGAGGCCAGCCTAGCTCTTCACGAACCCCGCTGACATCATACGACTCCTCCCCGGCCTCGACCACAACTTTACGGTGCTGGCGCACGCCCATTTCTGCCAGCGGCTCTTCCAGCTTGAGGTGGGTCATGACGGCGAGGTTGGGCGGACCGGCAAGGTTGCGAGGGCCGCCGCAAAGGCCGACAAGGTCCTCAAGGGGCCGTTGTTCAAGATGCCAACGGGGGTGATCCCGTTGTGCAACAATTCACGTCGGTCCGAGATCATTGCCATGATGCTGGACTGCAACGTGCATGGCCCTGACCTGAGCTGGAAGGAGCCGGAGGACGTCGAAGTGCAGCAATTCTTAGACACCCTGCACGAGGGGTATGTCGATGCCACCGCTGACCAACTGCTTGTCATGGTCACCATCCAGGCAGAGCTGGCCTACATCGCCACCAGGGCGAGGGAGGCACAACTTGCTAGGAAGGCTGGCAGCGCCGGCGGTGTGGAGGACGAGGCCGCGACGGCTGCGGAGGAGGAGGAGCTTGCCCGATGGGCGGCGGCCGCCGGGGGAGCCAGCAGTGCCGGCATCGAGGCTCCTCTGGTCGAGGATGTGACCGTCGAGTCGTCATCGGAGGAGGCCGAGACCGCAGATCCGACGCCACCTACGGGGAGGGGGCAAGTCTTGCGGCGGGCTAGTTCCCACGAGCCGGTCCGGCCCCGCAGGGCTGCGCAGCCGCAGCTGACCTCGGAGGGGTCCAGGCCCCACACGAGGGTCGCGGCGACGAAGGAGCCGGCGAAGGTCGCGATGAAGAAGAAGACAGCCGCTCCTTCTTCATCCAAGCGTGCCCAGATGCCACCTCCCTCCCCTCCTCCGGCGAACGTCAGCGCGGGGATCACATTTGATTATGGATCCCTCAGTCCGAGGATTAAGAGGAAGGCAACAGAGGAGGAGGAGGACGATGAGTAAGCATCCGGTTCCTCCCCATTATTTCTGCTTCCCCAACCTACGTTACTGATCTTGACTTGTATTCATCTTTGCAGGGACGCGGAGACGCTGGCCCAGAGAGCAAAAAGGGCAAAGGCCTCGGCGGGTGGCCAGCCCCCGGCTGGTACTTCGAGGGCACCCTTGGTGGTATTGTGCAGCCCGGACAGCTGCCCCCGGCAAAGCCCCCAGCGTAAGTTCATCATTCTTCTCTATTCGACATGTGTAAGGGGCACGACACTTTGGTGCTGACCTTGCTAGGTGTGCAGGAGGGGAGCGGCAGCAGGAGGAGCCACAAGGGTCTACTCTCAACACGCCGCCCCGATCGACCATGCCGCCTCGAGGGACGTCCCCGACAAGGGCGCCATGCACCGGGCCCACACACATGGATGAGGAGGTAGGGAACTTGGGCGCCTGTGGCTTTGCCTCGACACCGAATGTTGGCGGAGAGGGGACTTCCGTTTCCCAGCCGTGTGTCGGCATCGGTAAGTCGTTCGCCATTTCATCCCTGCTTCTTCTTCTTTTCGGCTCTTGCTCTTGGCTTTGCCTCACCCCTGTCTTCGGTGCCCAGATTCCTCCTTGGTGGACCCAGAGGATGTGGACGCCATCGTCGAGGGTGTCGCCAAGGCCGCCGGGGTGGACGCCGAGAAGGTCGCCGCCGAGGAGGCCGCCAAGGACGCTGCCGAGGAGGCCGCCGGGGGGCCTTACAGGGAGGCCGACAAGGCTGCCGCTGAAGAGGCCGACAAGAGGCTTGCCGGGGAGACGGAGGAGGAGGCTGGTGACCGGCCTTCCTCCTCATCTACTTCCGGCTCCGTCAAGTACCTAAGGGTGAGAGACGACTTTATCGTCCACCTTCCGGGCGTGCCGAGCACCAGGACGCCTGTTGAAGGAGAGGTGTTCGACGATGAGGTGCTTGCCGCCGCTGGGCTCAAAGTCGTTGACGAGCCAATCCTCGGCGGCGGTGGTTCGCAGGAAGGGAGGCTCCTCCACGCCATGGGCGCCAGCTTCCGGAAGCTCCAGGTGCTCCACCGCGCCCGCCTGGACAAGGTTGAGTCCAGGATGACGGTGGTGGAGAAGGAGGAGGCGGACCTCCAGGAGCGCATCGCCGAAGCGCGGGATTGGTTCCACGAGGCCACCGAGAAGTTCAAGGCGTCCCAGGACGAGCAGGACAAGCGTGAGGTGGAGCTTATCATGAAGCTCGCCAACGTCGAGAAAGCCGAGGAGGTGGCGAAGAATTCGGCCGAGGCCGTTCGGACCCAGCGCGAGGCCATGCTGAACTCCCAGGAGGAGGATCTTGCCGCACGTGAGGAGAAGCTCGCCGCCACACTTCGTGGCGAAGATGCCGAGGTGGAGAAACTTGTCCTGCAGCGGACCAGTGAGCAGGAGCAGAGGCACAAGGAGGCACTCAATGCCCAGGCCGAGGTTCACGCCGGCAAGGTGAAGGAGCTGGAGGAGGAGCGCCACAGGGTGACGGAGCAGGCGTTGAAGCTGTCCCGGGAGAAGGACGCACTTAACGGTGCTCCGACGGAGGCACAGGGTGCGGTCATCGGCAAGGCTGGGGAGCTTGCTGAGGCCAACAACTCAATCGGGGATCTCAAGCTGAAGCTGAAGGGTCTCGAGGACGCACTGGAGGAGGCCAAGACTCAAGAGGGAAACCTGGCCACGGTGCTGGAGGGCGAGAAGCAGTTGCGGCAAAATGAAGGCCTCAACTTCGCCGATCATGTGGCGGGCGAGAATCATTGGCTCGAACGCTTTGCTGCCGTTGCCAACCAGGCTGCCGCGCAGCTTGCCACCATGGGGATGCCGGACGTGAGGTATGCCCCGGAGCGGAACTTGAGCGCCCATTGCACCCTGACCTTGTTCTTTGAGAAGGTTGTCCATGCTCTGGAGCAGCTCCATGCCAACCGGGCGACCTCACTGGCCGAGGAGTCCCGGATGCTTTGCCAGGGCGCCATGACCAAGGTCCTCACCAAGTTGGCGCACTGGTACCCCGACCTCGACTTCGACGCCGGGCTGGAGAGCTTGCCGGAGGGTGTTGACCTCGCGCCGCTCAGGGAGCGCATCAAGCCCATCATCAGCCGTGTCGGTGGAATTCTGAGGGTTGAGGGCCAGCGCCGGGATTAGGCATCCCGTTCCTCATTGCCACTTCGGGTTCACAACCAAGACAATTGCTATATCTAGTTAGAACAGCGGTAACAATTTGATGTAACGTAACTCTGCAGCATTTTCAGTACTATGCATGTTATTTCCCTGTTCGATTTCCCTTTGTATACGCACCCTATGCCAACTGGGGAGGCTTGTCGGCACGGAAGCCCAAGGCGGCGTCTTGGGGACGGATCCCCATTGGCATGCTAGGTATGCGTGCTGCCGGACGAGCCACCTTACCGTTCTTAACGCGGCCGCTCAAACTGTCGAGCTTGACTCGAGTCATAATCGAGAGCATTGTCAATCGAGGAAGGCTAACCCTGCCGCACTCGACGCGGCCGCTTGAGCTGTTGAGCGGACTCGAAACAGAGCAAGGGCGTTGCCGATAGCGGGAGAGCCCCCTGGCGTGCAGGTTTTCCATACAAAGGCACGACATCTCTGAGGGAAATAACCTTGTATAAAGAGGAAAGAAAGTAGTCAGGGTTCGGTGTGGCTTAGCTTCTGCTTGTAGTCGCGCCGACGTCGATCTTTCGACCCCTTCTCCTGCTTCTCTTAGAGCCATCGCCATGAAGAAACACTCACTTAACTGCTAAAACCGATTCTCACAATTGCGCACCCCTACCTAGCGCACCAAAGATGTCGGTGGGAAACGACACCTATGGGATCACAAGAATCCCTACTGCGGTTGCGGGGCGCGGGGTTGAGAGAAGAGCGGGTCTAACAGAGAGCACGCGGTTCGTTTATCCAGGTTCGGGCCGCAAGGATGCGTCAAACCCTAGTCCTGCTTTGGTGGATGTATTCTGAGTTCTTGAACTAGCTAGGGGTGTAACGAGCTCCAAAAAGCCGAATCCCTCTCCTCGTCACCTTGGGCCTCCTTTTATAGAAAAAGGGGTTGCCACAGTGGCACACAGGAGATGGAAAGGCAATAGTGTTGCGAGGTTATCCTGGTATTACAGGAAAAAGTGCATTAAATGCGAGGCTTAGGTGTCCCTCCACTTTATCGGGGGTGGGGGCGAGGCCCGTCCCGTCCGTCGCCGCTCCTCACTACTAGGGAAAACCTTATACACTAGTGCTAGATAGTGTGGGTTAAAAAAGGGCACTAGTGCTAGATAGCAGTAGCGGTTCAGAATAAACCGCGCTGCAGATACGATCCTAGCAGTAGCACCTGTGCCCGTAAAAGCGCTACTACTAATATTCCCATTGCTGGAACGATGGGCTACGCATAGCAGTAGCGGCCTTGCAGGAAACGCGCTACCGCTAGGGCATGAGTAGCAGCAAGTTTCCCTGTAACAGCGCTACTGCTAATGGAAATAAAATAAAATGAAAAACAAATAGAAAAGTAAATGAAAATGAAAGAAACAGAAAAAGGAGAAAGAAAAAAAATAAAATGTAAAGCAAAATAAATGAAAAAGCGAAAAAACAGAGAAAGGCTTAGTTGTAGCGTGTGTTAGTAAGAGGCGTTGTAGCTAACGCAGCTGCCGCGCATTTCCAGGACCCCCGCTATAGAAACAGAAAAGGAAATAAAAAAGTGAGAAAATTACATATGGATAGCAGTAGCTCGTTTTGGAAAAAGCGCTATAGCTACCTTAGCTATAGCGCGTTCTGCGAAACGCGCTACCGCTAGTTTTGACTTAACCAAAAAACTGTTCCCCCCCGCGGCCACCACTTGCCCCCCCAAATCTCTCAACCCACCCCGCCGCTGTCTCCCCGATTCGCCGTCGCTCCACTTCGTCGCCGTCTCCTGCCGACGTCGACGCCCCCGGAGCAACCAGAGCCGTGCACCGTCGACGCCACCGGAGCCGCCCCCAACGCCACGAAGCCGCGCGGCCTCATCAACACCACCGGAGCCGCCGTCGACGCCACCGGATCCTCCCTCGCCACAACTACCTCCCTCGCCGTCACCGGAGACGCCCCTGCCTCCCTCGCCACCACCGGAGCCATCCTCTGTAATCCTCCACCCCTCCTCTCTCTCTCATGCATAGGTTAGCTAGTTTAATTATGTTAATTATCTAGGTTAGGGAAAAAAATTAGATAGGGCTTTGACAGAGAAGTAGTTAGGTTAACTAGTTCAATTAGGTTAATTACCTAGGTTAGGGCAAAAATTTAGTTAGGGCTTTGACAGAGAACTAGTTAGGTTAACTAGTTTAATTAGGTTAATTATCTAGGTTATTTAGGCAAGTTTTATTTTAAAGATGATCCCTTCCTAGACTTTTATTGTTGATTATATCTTTTCATTGAAGTGGTCATGTTGTTTGTGCCCAAGTGGCTTTGTTGTTTGAATGAAGCCGAGTGGCCTATATATGTTTTGTCGGAATGTTGATTCATTTTCGTTCTCGCAAATTTAAGGTTCTCGATTTGTCCACTTTTTAGCAAAGGTCATGCCGAAATTTTCCGTGAATTTCGGCATGACTTGTGCTACAAACTAGGACATATCAAGTGCCCGGGATTTGCCGCACCAGGAAGGAGTCAACGTTCCTACAAAACATAGGCCTTTTGTATGTCATTATCATTTTATTAGGTCTAGAATTAATTTACTAGATTTAACCATAGGAAACATCGCTAGCAATGATGAAGGACAGGGCTCTGGTGATTGCGACAACGTCTACTGGGCGGCAGACGAATTTTTTAGCCTTGCCGATTATCAACCGGTGGCATCGGTGACTAAGACCGACACGCAGACTGGTGCTGAGACTGAGACTAGCGCTAAGACTTAGACCGGCATCGAGACCGGCGCTGAGACTGAGACCGGTGCGAAGACTGAGACCGGTGCTGAGACTCAGACCGGCATCAAGACCGGTGCTGAGACTGAGACCGGCGCTGCCTCGGGGAGCGGAGCCAGTGTAGAACGGAAAGCAAAGAGGCAACGGCTTCCTAACAAACTCAAGACTACTAGACTGGTGGTCACGGAGGTGGACGACGGCAATTTTGAGCCAAAGGCGCCCCAGGAAGCGGGTCGATGCTACGGCAATCAAATAGGCCGCATCATACGGACAACCGCCACCATCAACGATGAGAAACTACCGAAGATAGAAAATATGAGGAGCTCCCTCCTAAAGAAGTTTCACCAGATATTCTTGTTCCCGGGCCGGAATGAGAAGGATTATGAAGATCTAGATGAGGACCCGGCAATGAAGAAGATAAACAAATACGCCATGACCAAGTTTAGCAACGCGTTGGCCGCCTGGAAAAATCGAGTGAAAGCAAAGATCATCGACAATAAGGAACCCGACTCCAAGATTGTAAAGGATTATCCAACAATCATGGAAGAGCAGTTTCAAATATTCAAGGAGGCTTGCGAGGCCGAATATGCCAAAAAAAGTCTAAGTACATGAAGGGGCTTCAAGAGAGGAACATTGGGAGCCACCACCTCGGAAGCCGTGGTTACGGCGGAAAGAGGTCCAAATGGGCCAAGGAGGACGCGGAAGCCGCGAGTCTTGGCATCCCAGACCCCTTGGAGGATTTCACCGTCCCACGGGAGCGTGACGTCCTCAGGGCCTGGCACCGTTGGGACCCAGTGAACAAGGTTTATGAGACAACACCGGTCATTACGGAGTTCATGAGACTGCTGGTAATTTTAGTTTCTGATCAATTCAACTACACACGTTAGTCATATTTGTAAATGATCCTTGTGCCTTTTGCAGAGAGAGCAGCACCGAATTGCGGCCGAAAGTGACTCGCCGTCTGAGGCATCGGCGAGGCCCAAGTGGGACACTCCATTCAACCGGGCGTTGAACATATTGAAATGACAACTGGTGGATACTCGACCGTCATATGGACGCGTGCACAGTGTCGGAGACGGCGCCATGTGGAAGAAGTACTACCTGAGACCACGAAGGAGAGAAAGGAAAGACGGAGGTTAAGTGAAGAAAACATCGACAAGAAGGTTGAGATTGCGGTTGAGAAGAAATCATCTCAAACAGTCGCAACAGCGGTAGCTGCCACAAAACAGGTGGTTGCAGATTTGTCTACTTCCTTGGTGACGGGCGTTATCACTTGGACAAGGCAAAATCCAGAAAAAAAATGCAGAGGAGTTTCCCCTTCCCAACTTCTTGGGGAGCAGCTCGACTAGCATTGCACCAGCACCTGCTCCCGCACCGGCTCCCGCAACTGCTCCCGCACTGGCTCCCGCACCAGACGTGCTCGGTGGTGCTTCATCTTTGGCTGAGCTCGACACCCTCACGGTATCTGTCACACCGACCCCCTTCAAGATAAATGTATAATCTCCCGTTTTCGTTGCCTTTCGGATGTCTCACATCGCAGACTTTTCTTTGCAGGCCGACGAAACCCTGTGCACCATATTGTACACCATCGGCGACTAGAAGGTGGATGTGGGGAAGGCGACGATAACGAAGCCAAAGGAACCATTGTTCCACAGCCGGCCGATCCCCACGAACATCTTCAAGGTTTCCGTGGCCAGTGTCAAACCAGGCCACGAGAATTTGCCTCCTCCAATACTAGCGGGGGATGACGACGAGACACCGCGGCGGATTGGTGATTGTTGCAATGGGTGGGTGCTGTTGTGGCCAAAGAGTCTGCTTCGTTTGGAGGCAGCCGGGAGCACACCCACGAGCATGCAGCCTCAGCAAGGTATGAACATCAACACCCCACCTACACAATTAGCGTCGGGTGTCGGGTTGGGTGATAGCGGACGGGGTAAGGAGGAGGCTCCATTAGTCGCAGATGACGTTGCCATGGATGAGGATGAGGACGATGATGGCGCTGAACAGTATGTCTATACTTGCGCCTCCTCAGGGTTTGAGCGTCATGAGTCGGTGCCTGAATTGCCATCTCAACGTATTATGGACGACCCTCCGGCAGTAAAGAAGTCTAGGAAGAGAGCGAGGAAAGGCAAAAAAGCTGATTCTATGATCCAGCCGCCTCAGTAGCCTCGGCTTCAGGACCGTATAGATATCCCCGATGTGGATAAATGACATATGCCCGGTCAACCAATCCTACCTGCAACAGCGCTACGGGCCAGATTCGGCGATCTAAGGCGACTTCATGATGGGGTTTACCTAGCTTAGCTCTAAAATGACATAATAACCTTACTAAGCTCCAAAATGACCTATTTACCTAGCTTAGCTCTAAAATGACCTACACTTAGCATTTTTAACTAGGTTAGCAATAAAATGGCATTTTTACCTACCTTAGTTAGAAGAAGAAGAAGATAAAGAAGAGGATAGGAGAAAAAGAAAGAGAGAAAAATCTTCTTCTTCTTCTAACTTTCATCTTTCCCAATTTGCAGATTTGCTTTACATGAGGAAGCTTGGATTAATGGAGTGTACTATTCTTCTGATGCTTCCTTGTTGTTTATGAAAACTTGTTTGGATATGTATGTCTATATGGATATGTTGTTGGAAACTTGTTTTTGGTTATGTATATGTGGATATGTTGGACTTTATTGAACTATGTTGTTCGATTTGATGAAATATGTTGTTGGACATGCTGTTGGATATGTATGCATGTATATCTATGCTTGAAACCATGTCTAATTAATTTGATTTAAATAAAAACATGGGATATATAGCCTCTTTGCTGTCTGCTAGCAGAAGGCAAAGAGGACACTTGGCAATCACCTGTGCAAACTGGGAACACTGGCTGCCTATTTGGTCATTTTAACCAGCTATGCCGCCAGCCAGCATACGGCAAAGATTCAAACCTCTTTGCCGCCTGGCAGCTTCTCGGTGCTGGCCGAGCGGATGACAAAGAGCGTGTTAACCCCCTAACGGCTCTCGCGCCACCGCACTGTCGTCCGTTGTCTTTGCCGTCTGCTGGCCTCGGATGGCGGATGTCACAATCCTTTGTCGTTCGTTTCCAGGAAGCGGACGTCAAAGAAGGCCTTTGCTGGCACGTGTTTAGCTGGATAGTTTGCCGTCCGGTGGCAGAAGGCAAAGGTTTTTGCCATCCGGGATCTATGCCTTTGCCGTATGCCATGGCAGACGACAAAGAAGCTGATTCTAGTAGTGTCTCCTCAGGGAGCTTGTAGGCCGCGCGGTCCTCAGCCAGGACCTTCGCCTTAGCGTCAAGCTCGGCCTTCTCCGCCTGCAGCTTCTGCTCCAGCTCCTCTAGCCAGCTGCGCTCTGTGGCCCGCGCCTTTGCCAACTGCTCTAGACCGGCGTCGCGATCCTTGACGGCGCCCTCTCGGGCCTTCATCTTCTCCTCCTCCGCTTTGTGGCCTCGTGCTTCTTTCGGGCGCTCCCTCCGCATGGTCTCCTGCTTGGCCTCCAGCGACCGGCAGCGGTCCTGGGCAGCCCCGACATCCTTCACTGCCACCTCGCGGGCGGCCACAGCTTGGGCGAAGTCTCCCTGTCGCTCTTGGAGTCGACATCAGCTTGGCTCAGCATCGCCTGGACAGACACATCGGAGTGAAGCCAGCCAGAGACCAGCTCCAGGCGCCCGGCCACCAGGCGACGGTCGGTGCCTTGAAGATCTTCTCACAGCAGGGTCATCGCAGAAAGATCGTGCTCTAGGTGAGGGAGTCCTGGACTAAGGGGTGGTCGGGTGTCCGGCCTACTAGCCATGGGCCGGACTGATGGGCTGTGAAGATACGAATACCGAAGACTACACCCGTGTTCGGATGGGACTCTCCTTGGCATGGAAGGCAAGCTTGGCGACTAAATATGTAGATTCCTTTCTTTGTAAACTGACCTTGTGTAACCCTAGATCCTCCCGGTGTCTATATAAACAGGAGGACTTAGTCCGGAGGAGACACATGATCATAGCCATACAAGCTAGACCTCTAGGGTTTAGCCATTATGATCTCGTGGTAGATCAACTCTTGTAATACTCATATTCATCAATATCAATCAAGCATGACGTAGGGTATTACCTCCATAGAGAGGGCCCGAACCTGGGTAACACATTGTGTCCCCTGTCTCCTGTTACCATCGACCTTAGACGCATAGTTCGGGACCTGCTACCCGAGATCCGCCGGTTTTGACACCGACATTTATCGATCCGAATTCAGCGCCACAGACATCTTCCAGCACTCGCCTTTGGGCGACATGCTAAACTCATTAAAGAACCTATCCTTGGCGGAGGAGTCACAACCGAACTATATCCGGTTCGAACTAGGGGCTGACGAATTTTTCTCCCCACCCGCCACACACTTCATAGCGATGGTCGAGGATTTAACCGACACACTTGATTATGACTCCGAGGACATCGACGGTATGGACGACGATGCCAGAGAGGAAGAGGCCCAGAACCTATCGTTCACCGGACACTGGACGACCACTTCCTCGTATGATGTATACATGGATGCTCCAAAGGAGAACAACGGCGATGACAAGGAAGATCCAGCTAAGGATAAACCTTCCAAAATACAATCCAAGCGCCAGCGTCAACATCGCCGCTCTATGTCACGCCGCAGTAAAGACAGCAACACTGGCACAGGGGAAGATAACACTCCAGAAGGTGCCGACGACAACGAAGACCCCGTAGAAACAACTAATGAAAAAATGAACGGGAAGATGGGCAGACCACACACAAAGACTCAGAGGACGGAAGCTATCTTCCACTCTCCGAGGATGAGGCGAGCCTCGACACCGACGATTTCATCGTGCCGGAGGAACCTCTTGAGCAGGAGCGCTTCAAGCGCCAGCTCATAGCCACTGCAAGGAGCCTGAAAAAGAAGAAGCAGCAGCTTCAAGCTGATCAAGATCTGCTCGATGATAAATGGACCAATGTCCTAGCAGCCGAAGAATACGGCCTCAAGCGCCCAACCAAAAGTTACCCAAAGCGCAAATTTCTACCTCAGTTTGGCGAGGAGGCGCCGAAATACATACCACCATCATATGATGCGGCTGACCGACCACCACGTGGTCGGGACAAAACGGCAACTCATGTCGGACACTAGCCCGCCCCGCCTCATTGCACAGGTAGGGGTAAATTAGCCCACGGCCATACATATAAGCTCTGGCAAAACCTGAACAATAAAGCAGGACATACCAGATCAATCTACGGATCTCGAGGACGTACCTCGACATGCGATGACAACCACCTATTCGGACATGACAAACTTAGTCATGCGCGGGTAGAAAACCGCAGACGGACTCCATCAGAGCTACGTCGCGATACGGCCCGATATAGAGGCGCTGCACACCCTCATTGCTTCACTGATGAGGTCATGGATCATGAATTCCCGGAAGGGTTCAAACCCGTGAATATAGAACCATACGATGGAACCACGGACCCTGCGGTGTGGATCGAAGACTTCATTCTCCACATTCATATGGCCCGCGACGATGACCTCCACGCCATCAAATACCTCCCTTTAAAGCTCAAGGGGCCAGCTCGGCACTGGTTAAACAGCCTGCCTGAAAATTCTATCGGCAGCTGGGAGGACTTGGAAGAAGCCTTCCTCGACAACTTCCGAGGTACATATGTCCGGCCACCAGACGCCGATGACTTAAGCCACATAGTTCAACAACCCGGAGAGTCTGCCAGGATATTCTGGACTAGGTTCTTAACTAAAAAGAACCAGATCATCGATTTTCCGGATGTCGAAGCCCTAGCATCCTTCAAACACAGCATCCGTGACGAATGGCTCACTCGCCACCTTGGCCAAGAAAAGCCAAAATCTATGGCGGCCCTCACGTCACTCATGACCCACTTTTGTGTGGGCGAGGACAGTTGGTTGGCCCATAGCAAAAACAATGCAAGCGACGCCGGCACCCATGAAGTTAAAAATAACAAAGACAAGTCTTGAGGCAACAGATACAAGCATCGAAACAACAGTGATAACACCGAGGATACGGCGGTTGCCAGATTCAGTGGCCCTAAGTGCGGTCAGCGGAAGAAGCCATTCCAAAAGAACAATTCGGGCTCATCCATCTTGGAACGCATACTTGATCGTCCATGCCAGATTCATGGCACCCCGGACAAACCACCCAATCACACAAATAGAGATTACTAGCTTTTTAAACAGGCCAGCAAATTAAACGTCGAAAACAGGGAAAAGGGATCCCAAAGCGAGGACGATGACGAGGAGCCCCGGCAACCGAACATAGGGGGACAAAAGAAGTTTCCCCCTCAGGTCAAAACAGTGAACATGATATACGCTACCCACATCCCCAAGAGGGAGCGCAAGCGCGCGCTCATGGTCGTCTACGCGATAGAGCCATTCGCCCCAAAATTTAATGGGCCATTTGCATTTCTGTCCCTAACTCGAACCACCTAATCAGATATACCCCTAATTCGAAAGCCTGCTCAAATTTGCCCCTCCACCGTTAGGTGCCCTTATAGGAATGCCCTTCTGCGTCGTTACCGTCCGGTCAAACAGCTTTGACCGTCCTGAAAAAAATAGCAAAAAAAATCTAAAAAATCTAAAATTTTGTGAGATCGAAGATACTCATGTGCCCAAGGTGTGTGCAAAGTTTTGTGCTATTTGGACATTCCAGGTGCTCGTGGCGAGGAAAAACAGTTAATCTGCACGCTTGTGAACAATAAATTTGAAATAAAATAGCAAGAAAATTTTAAAAAGATATGAATTTTTTTGGCATCAAAGTGGCTTGGGTGCACAAGGTGCTTGCAAGTTTTTGTGTTCAAATGACATGCGAGGAGCTCTAGCAAGAAAAAACAAAATAGTCATTTTTTCCCAAGTTTTTTCTCGAGCCAAAATTTGTTTTTTTCTCCACAAGCCCCTCCAATGTCCAAACACAACAAAAATTTGCACGCAGCTTGCAGACTCGTGCCTCTTTGATGCCAAAAAATTTCATATTTTTTGAATTTTCTTGGTATTTTTTTGAATTTACTGTTCACAGGCTTACATATTTATTGTTTTTCCTCTAACTCGAGCTCCTGGAATGTACAAACAGCATGAAACTTTTCACGCACCTTGCAAACCTAAGTATCTTTGATCCCACGAATTTTCATATTTTTTTAAAAAAAATTGCAAACCTAAGCCCTTTGACCTGCTTTGACCGGACGATAATGACATAGAAGGGTATTTCTGTAAGTGCACCTAACGGCGGAGGGGCAAATTTGAGCAGGCTTTGAAATTAGGGGTAAATCTGAGAGTGGGCGCAAATTAGGGGCATAGATGTAAATGCCCCAAATTTAATCCATGTTTGTCATGCCCGATCACTTTTGATCCCCGTGATCATCCAACCAGTATCCGTCATGGTGGTTCAGCCGCACTGGTTCTAGACCCAATAATTGATGGGTTCCACCTGACTCGCGTCCTTATGGACAGAGGTAGCAACCTCAATCTGCTCTATCAGGATACATCACGAAAAATGGGCATTAACCCATCACAGATCAAGCCCACGAGGACTACCTTCAAAGGAGTCATACCAGGTGTGGAAGACCGCTGTACGAGCTCAATCACAATAGAGGTTGTCTTCGGATCTCCGGAAAACTTCCGAAGCGAGGAGTTAATCTTCGATATGATCCCCTTATGCAGGGGCTATCACACACTGCTTGGACGAACTGCGTTCGCTCAATTCAACGCAGTACCACACTATGCTTACCTCAAGCTCAAGATGCCCAGTCCATGTGGCGTCATAACGGTCAACGGAAATACGGAACGCTCCCTCCGTACAGAAGAGCACACAGCTGCCTTAGTGCTACCTCTTGAGCATTGCGTTGGTTTTCCTTGAAGAGGAAAGGATGATGTAGCAAAGTAGCGTAAGTATTTCCCTCAGTTTTTGAGAACCAAGGGTTCAATCCAGTAGGAGATCATGCTCAAGTCCCACGCACCTACACAAATAAATAAGAACCTCGCAACCAACGTGATAAAGGGGTTGTCAAGCCCTCCACTGTCACTTAAGAGAGTGAGATCTGATAGATATGATAAGATAATATTTTTGGTATTTTTATGATAAAGAGAAATAAAGACGCAAAGTAAAATAAACAGCAAAGGAAATAACTAAGTGTTGGAAGATTAATAAGATGGAAGATAGACCCGAGGGCCATAGGTTTCACTAGTGGCTTCTCTCAAGAGCATAAGTATTACAGTGGGTAAATGAATTACTGTCGAGCAATTGATAGAATTGAGCATAGTTATGACAATATCTAGGTATGATCATGTATATAGGCATCACGTCCGAGACAAGTAGACCAAAATGATTCTGCGTCTACTAGTATTACTCCACACATCGACCGCTATCCACCATGCATCTAGCGTATTAAGTTCATAAGAACAGAGTAATGCTTTAAGGAAGATGACATGATGTAGAGGGATAAACTCATGCAATATGATATAAACCCCATCTTTTTATCCTCGATGGCAACAATACAATACGTGCCTTGCTGCCCCTGCTGTCACATGGAAAGGACACCGCAAGATTGAACCCAAAGCTAAGCACTTCTCCCATTGCAAGAAAGATCAATCTCATAGGCCAAACCAAACTGATAATTCAAAGAGACTTGCAAAGATAAACCAATCATACATAAAAGAATTCAGAGGATAATCAAATATTCTTCATAGATAAACTGGATCATAAACCCACAATTCATCGGATCTCGATAAACACACCGCAAAAGAAGATTACATCGAATAGATCTACAAGAAGATCTAGGAGAACTTTGTATTGAGATCCAAAGAGTGAGAAGAAGCCATCTAGCTAATAACTATGGACCCGTAGGTCTGAAGTAAACTACTCACACATCACCGGAGAGGCCACGGAGTTGATGTAGAGGCCCTCCATGATCAATGCCCCCTCCGACGGAGCTCCGGAAAAGGCCCCGAGATGGCATCTCCAGGGTACAGAAGGTTGCGGCAGTGGAATTAGGTTTTTGTGGTGCTACTTGTTGTTTGGGGGGGTACGTGGATATATATAGGAGGAAGGAGTACGTCTGTGGAGCAATGTGGGGCCCACAAGGGTGGAGGGCGCGCCCAGGGGGGTAGGCGCGCCCCCCTGCCTCGTGGCTTCCTCTGTTGTTTCTTGACGCCCACTCCATGTCTCCTTTATCACGTTTGTTGAGAAAATCACATTCCCGAAGGTTTCATTCCGTTTGGACTCCGTTTGATATTCCTTTTCTTCAAAACCCTAAAATAGGCAAAAAAAAAGCAATTTGGGCTGGGCCCGGTTAGTAGGCTAGTCCAAAAATGATATAAAAGTGTAAAATAAAGCCCAATGACATCCGAAATAGATAATATAATAGCATAGATCAATAAAAATTATAGATACGTTGGAGACGTATCAAGCATCCCCAAGCTTAATTCCTGCTCGTCCTCGAGTAGGTAAATGATAAAAGAAGAATTTTTGATGTGGAATGCTTTCTAACATATTTCGCAATGAAATTTTTCTTTATTGTGGCATGAATGTTCAGATCCGAAAGATTCAAGAGTAAAGTTTAATATTGACATAAAAATAATAATACTTCAAGCATACTAACTAAGAAATTATGTCTTCTCAAAGTAACATGGCCAAAGAAAGTTATCCCTACAAAATCATATAGTCTGGCTATGCTCTATCATCACCACACAAATTTTTTAAATCATGCACAACCCCAATGACAAGCCAAGCAATTGTTTCATACTTTTGATGTTCTCAAACTTTTTTAATCTTCACGCAATATATGAGCGTGAGTCATGGATATAGCACTAATGTGGAATAGAATGGTGGTTGTGGAGAAGACAAAAAGGAGAAGATAGTCTTACATTAACTAGGCGTATCAACGGGCTATGGAGATGCCCATCAATAGATATCAATGTGAGTGAGTAGGGATTGCCATTCAACGGATGCACTAGAGCTATAAGTATATGAAAGCTCAACGAAAGAAACTAAGTGGGTGTGCATCGAACTTGCTTGCTCATGAAGACCTAGGGCATTTTGAGGAAGCCCATCATTGGAATATACAAGCCAAGTCCTATAATGAAAAATTCTCACTAGTATGTGAAAGTGATATCATAAGAGACTCTCTATATGAAGAACATGGTGCTACTTTGAAGCACAAGTGTGGAAAAAGGATAGTAGCATTGTCCCTTCTCTCTTTTTCTCTCATTTTTTTATTTGGGCCTTCATTTTTTTTCTTTTTGGCCTCTTTTCTCTTTTTTTATTTTTCGTCCGGAGTCTCATCCCGACTTGTGGGGGAATCATAGTCTCCATCACCCTTTCCTCACTCGGGACAATGCTCTAATAATGATGATCATCACACTTTATTTACTTACAACTCAAAAATTACAACTCAATACTTAGAACAAAATATGACTCTATGTGAATGCCTCCGACAGTGTACGGGGATGTGTAATGATGCATGAGTGACATGTATGAGGAATTATGAATGGTGGCTTTGCCACAAATATGATGTCTACTACATGATCATGCAAGCAATATGAGAATGATGAAGAGTGTCATAATAACGGAATGGTGGAAAGTTGCATGGCTATATATCTCGGAATGGCTATGGAAATGCCATAATAGGTAGGTATGGTGGTTGTTTTGAGGAAGGTAGATGGTGGGTTTATGGTACCGGCGAAAGTTGCGCGATACTAGAGAGGCTAGCAATGGTGGAAGGGTGAGAGTGCATATAATCCATGGACTCAACATTAGTCATAAAGAACTCACATACTTGTTGCAAAAATCTATTAGTTATTGAAACAATTATTACGTGCATGCTCCTAGGGGGATAGATTTGTAGAAAAAAACCATCGCTCGTCCCCGACCGCCACTCATAAGGAAGACGATCAATAAATAAATCATGCTCCGACTTCATCACATAACGGTTCACCATACGTGCATTCTACGGGAATCACAAACATCAACACAATTATTTCTCAAATTCACAACTACTCAACTAGCATGACACTAATATCACCATCTCCATATCTCAAAACAACTATCAAGTTTTAAACTTCTCATAGTATTCAATACACTTGTATGAAAGTTTTTATTATTGCCATGTTGTTCTAAAGGTCTCTCAGAATAATATAAATGAAGCATGAGAGAACAATAGTTTCTATAAAACAAAACCACCACCATGCTCTAAAAGATATAAGTGAAGCACTAGAGCAAAAACTATATAGCTCAAAAGATATAAGTGAAGCACATAGAGTATTCTAATAAATTTCAGATCATGTGAGTCTCTCTCAAAAGGTCTGTACAGCAAGTATGATTGTGGTAAACTAAAAAACAAATACTCAAATCATACAAGTCGCTCCAAGAAAAACACATATCATGTGGTGAATAAAAATATAGCTCCAAGTAAAGTTACCGATAGACGAAGACGAAAGAGGGGATGCCTTCCGGGGCGTCCCCAAGCTTAGGCTTTTTGGTGTCCTTGAATTTTACCTTGGGGTGCCATGGGAATCCCCAAGCTTAGGCTCTTGCCACTCTTTGTTCCATGGTCCATCAAATCTTTACCCAAAACTTAAAAACTTCACAACACAAAACTCAAAATAGAAAATCTCATGAGCTCCGTTAGCTATGGTTTATAAACTCATTTACTAGCCATAGATTCATCAAAATAAGCAAGCAACACAAGAAAAACAGAATCTGTCAAAAACAGAACAGTCTGTAGTAATCTGTAGCTAACGCAACTTCTGGAACCCCAAAAATTCTAAAATAAATTGCTGGACGTGAGGAATTTATATATTAATTATCTTCAAAACGAATTAACTAAATATCACCTTCCAAATAAAAATGGCAACGATTCTCGTGAGCACTAAAGTTTCTGTTTTTTACAGCAAGATCAAAAAGACTTTCCCCAAGTCTTCCCAACGGTTCTACTTGGCACAAACACTAATTAAACACAAAAACACAACCAAAACAGAGGCTAGATAAATTATTTATTACAAAACAGGAGCAAAAAATAAAGGAATAAAAATAAAATTGGGTTGCCTCCGAACAAGCGCTATCATTTAACGCCCCTAGCTAGGCCTAAAAGCGAAGATAGATCTAGGTATTGCGATGTTTGGTAGGCAATCCACAAGTTGCTCTCATAATAGATTCATATGGTAATTTCATTTTACTTCTAGGGAATTGTTCCATGCCTTTCCTTAACGGAAATTGGAATCTAATATTCCCTTCCTTCATATCAATAATTGCACCAATCGTTCTAAGGAAAGGTCTACCAAGAATAATAGGACATGAAGGATTCCAATCTATATCAAGAACAATGAAATCTATGGGCACATAGTTCCTATTTGCAACAATAAGAACATCATTAATTCTTCCCATAGGTTTCTTAATAGTGGAATCCGCAAGGTGCAACTTTAAAGAACAATCATCAAAATCACGGAAACCTAGCAAATCACAGAAACTTTTTGGAATCGTGAAAACACTAGCACCCAAATCACACAAAGCATAGCACTCATGATCTTTAATTTTAATTTTTATTGTAGGTTCCCACTCATCATAAAGTTTTCTAGGGGTAGAAACTTCCAACTCAAGTTTTTCTTCATAAGATTGCATCAAAGCATCAACGATATGTTTAGTAAAAGCTTTATTTTGACTATAAGCATGAGGAGAATTTAGCACGGATTGCAACAAGGAAATACAATCTATCAAAGAGCAATTATCATAATTAAATTTCTTGAAATCCAAAATAGTGGGTTCATTGATATTTAAAGTTTTGACCTCTTCAATCCCAGTTTTAAATTTTTTTGCATTAAGATCTAAAAACTAAGAATTTTTGGAACACCTTCTAGGTAAAGGTGGCTCATCTTCAGTCCCATCATTATCAAGAATCATATTGCAAAACAAAGATTTAATGGGAGACACAGCAATAACTTTTAGATCTTCATCTTTATTTTCATAAAAAAAATCCAGCTTAGCGGCCATCTTATTAACTAAGGTGGCCTGCTTATCCGAAACTTCAGCAAATAATTTTTCGAGATGAGCAATCTGAGATTTCAAACCATAAAATTATTTAGACATATCATCAAGATCTTTATTCATATAACCCATAAAGCTTTTTTGTTCCTTAAGCTCGTTCCTAAAACTCCTGATGTCGCTTTCGATCTCTTCTAATAATTTAAGATGAAGATCACCAAATCTAGGTAGAGTCATCGTGACAAGCAAGCAATCCAACACACAAGCAAACAAGAAACATGCAAAAGAGGCAAATAGGGAAAGAGAAGGGGAACGGAGAGAGAGGGCGAATAAAACGGCAAGGGTGAAGTAGGGGGAGAGGAAAACGAGAGGCAAATGGCAAATAATGTAATGCGAGGGATAATAGTTTGTGATTAGACAAGCGCCACCGCCTGAATTGCACTGGACGGTGGCATAGCCGCCTATTGTGTTTGGTTCTGTTCATCCATTGCTGCAGTTGCGCCGGTTGGCCATGTCATCCACATCGGATCTGGTAACTGTGGATCCGCGGCCCGTGGTTTCTAGTAATCTTTCTGCACAATTTGCGGAAGCGGGAATTTCCCCAGTTCAAAATGATAGCTTGGGGTCTAGCCCATCCTCTTCAGACGCACATCGTTCTGGCCCAATATCTCCTGAGTTTTTGCTTGGGCCAATCCCTAGTCTTTTGGCTAATGGGCCTACCTCGTCACAGAATACCCCAATTTCTGAAATGTTGAAAACATCTACTAGCCCGAGCCCACTGTCCCCCCCTCAGGAAATTCCCACCTCACAAGAAGCAGCACAACAGTTTGATGCCATGGTCAATGACATGGTGGACCGGGTTTTAACTTGTACCCTTTGTAATCTCAGGGGCCACCTAGCAGCCTCTTGTGGAATGCGAGCGGTCTGCTCGGCTTACTCACGCTCAGGTCACTTTAGTAGAGATTGTAATGATTTCGCGCGCACCAATGGATTGGCTTGGAGACCAATTTCTCTGCAACAAAGCACGAGTATATCGGAAAACCCTACCGGTCAGGGGAACGGTGCCAGAGTTATTGGGATAGCTTGCCCAGTCCCATCATCACCGCCCACATTGCACCAATCCCCCCCTCTTCTCAACGAAAACCCCATCCCCTCCGAGCAGCGCCCGGCCATGGCGAACTATGAGCTTGACCCGCAACATTTCATGCCGGCAGGCCACCACATCATCGACGGTGGAGAAAGGCGGATTCCTCGCACCTTCATCACGCTTGCAACTCGCCCTCCTCGCCGCCATGAGGATTACATGGTCGCCGAGGTCATGCCTGCTCCGGAGGGACCGCTAGGACCTGTCAGGGATGAGATTGTTCAGTTTCTTCAGCACAGAGGTACTCTGGTCCGCTCCGCTCAGCCTTGGTTTCATGGGGTAGGATTATTTCAAGTGAGGGATCCATCCGTTAGATATACATTGATTTAGCATGCTCCTTTTCCTCTGGGCAATGACCGCTTTGCTAGATTTATGAAGCATGATGAGGGAGAGAATTTTAAGGGAAATCATGGGTTTCGCAAGGGTTGGATCATGTTCGTTGGTATTCCTCTAGATTACCGCAATACAGAGTTCATATCATAGGCGGTGGGCACTTTTGGGAAATTTCATTCATGGGATAGTGAGGATCCATATTTGGTTCGGACCCTGGTGGAGGCAAGTTTTCCTGACACACCATTGGTGCCACGTGATGTGGTCTTCGGAGATTATGCAGAATGGGGAGGAGCTCAGGTCTCATGGACTGCTGCTTGCTATGTGCTCGGTGCTGATTTTGCTGATCAGATGCCAAACGATGAAGATCCAATGCCGCTAGATGGAAATCCACACCCTCTGCCTGGAAATCTACTACAGGATAATTTGATGTTTGTTATTCCACCATATCCGATGCTAGGGTGGAATGATGCGCCCATAGCACCTCCATTGCCTCAGGAAAATAACTTAGGTGCTGCTAGATGGGGAAATGCAGTCTGGGGGAGGGGCAATGAGGATGAACATCCACAGCCGCCACAGCCTGCTGGGTGGGGAAATGCTGCGCCTGTGCAAGATCAGGTTTCTATTGTCATTGATCAACCAGAGGGATCTGGGTCCGTGGAACAGCAAGTGGAGGTTCAGTATGAGGAGCAAAATCACTTGTAGCTGGTTCAGCAGATGCAGAACAACGTGCAGCAAATTGTGGAGGAAAATCCTTTGGCAATTGTTCCTTATCAACCTCCTGTCGTTCAGCAGCACCAGATATTCATTGGCATGGCAAGGATTGTGGCTGGGCCACCCCTTCCTCCAGAGATGATCTGGAAGAGATCTTTTGAAAATCTGTTACCTGAATTTACTGTCAAGGAGTTGCCACTTGGGACTGTGACATACTCCAAGCGCACATGGACAATTGCTTTTGATGATTCACAGAGAATGTCTTCTTTGGTGCCCTGCTTGCCCACTAATCTTACACTCAGGAAGCCTATGGTGGCCAAACGACCAGTTGCCAGAGCTCTTTTCGGAAGTCCTTCTATGAGTTTCTCAGTGCTAATGTTAATACAGTGTCTGATTCTGTTGGGTCTGGTGAGATGCACCCTCAAGATGTTGTGGCTGGCATCATGGAGGAGAACTTCTCTTCTTCTGAGGTATTTTCTTCCTCTATGTAGGCCAAGGACATGAAACAGACAAGAAGAAGGAAGAATGTGGCCCCTTTAGTGGATACTTCTGTACGGCGATGTACAAGAAGCGCGGCAAAACTGGATGGGTTCAAATCAATGACTTTTGAGCAGCTTTCCCTCCAGCCCACCAAAAGGCGTCCTCGGTCCAAGCCCATACATGCGAAGGCCCAGCCCACACCTGATGACGCAGATGACGCTGGCAAGTTTGCAGATGCCCCTCCACCCACGCCTATCAACGTACTACAAGCAATTGGAGCAGAGCTAGAGATTGACCCCAACCTGATATCCAAGGAGAAGCTTACAGCTAATCCCAAGGACGACTCCTCCTCCAGTGGTGTTTAAATGTTGCAGTTTAAAACTTTAGCTAGGTGTAGTGAGCCTTTTAACTTTGCTGTCGCCTGTGTCGTTCTAAACTTTATGCTGCGTTGTCTGAACTGGATGCATTTTGTTTTTTATGGTGTGGGATGTATGACATTGTGTGTCATGCAGTTGTTGAAACTTCGCTTTTGGTTATCTCATGAATCAAAGGTCCATGCGTAATTGGAAGGTGCTTTGTTGGAATGTCCGTGGTCTAAATTCTGAAACACGACAACGCTCTGTTAGAGAGAAAATTTCTGATAGTCAGTGTGCGGTTGCTTGTTTGCAAGAAACTAAGTTGTCAGATTGCCCTCGTTCATTAATTAAGAGCATTTGTCCTAGGGGTTTGGTCAGTTCATTGAAACACCCTCCAGAGGAGCATCGGGTGGTATTCTGACAGTATGGCGTTCAGATGTTTTTAAGGGTACATTAGTGGAAGTAAAATCTTTTCGTATGATCATCAGTTTTAATTCTGTTAATAATAATGACCTGTGGTTTTTAGTCAATGTATATGGACCTTGTCAGTGTGTATTGAGGGATGAGTTTGTTAACTGGTTGTATAACCTTCAAGTGGAGCCGGAACAAAAATGGTTGTTACTGGGAGATTTTAATTTTATCAGGTCCATGGACAATCGTAATATTCCGGGAGGGGATGTTAATGATATTTTTATCTTCAATGAGATCATTGGCCCTTTAGGTCTGCTGGAACTTCCATTAAAGGGTAGAAGGTTTACCTGGTCAAACATGCAGGATTTCCCACTCCTCGAGCAATTGGACTGGTTTTTTACTTCTGCAAGTTGGATAGCTCAGTATCCTATGACACAAGTTACACCACTTGCTAGAACTGCGTTTGATCATGTTCCTTGTGTAATTTCCATCTGCACCACAATTCCTAAAGCACATATCTTTAGGTTTGAAAACTATTGGGTACATCAACCTGGCTTCATGGACTGTGTAAGGGAAGTTTGGAACAAACCTTCACATAAGACTCATATATCTGCAGTTATTATGGACAATTGAAATCCTTGAGGTTTGGACACAAGAAATGGCAGAAGGGGCTCTCACACATTAAATCTTTGATTGAAAAGTGCAATTGGGTAATTCTATGGCTTGATGATTTGGAGGACTGGATGCCCCTATCCATACCTGAACAGAACTTCAGGAAGATATGTAAGTTACACCATGAACACCTTCTACATTTGCAGTTTTTATATTGGAAGAAAAGGTGTACTATCAGATATATAAAGGTGGGAGAGAAAAATTCTAAATTCTTCCTGGCCATGGCAACAGAGAGGTATAGGAAGAATTCTATTGCTAGTCTTCAACTGTCTGATGGAACAGTTTCTTCAGATCATGGGGAAATAGCTAAGGAGTTTTTGATTGCTTTCAAGGGCAGAATGGGAACTGTTAAAACAATATTGTCGGGTAATGAAATAATCTCACTTATCACAAGAGTGCAAGGTCTTGAGGTGCTCACGCAACCCTTTCAGCTGCAAGAGATTGAAAAGGTCATAAAGGAAATGCCCAATGATAAAGCACCAGGGCCAGATGGTTTTAATGGTCTGTTCATGAAAAGATGCTGGTCAATCATTTCCAATGATTTTATTCGTTTGGTAAACGAGTTTCATGCCGGAACTGCTCGTTTGGAAAACCTCAATGAAGCTTTCATTACTTTAATCCCAAAAAAGCAAACACCTGAGGGTGTTGGAGATTTTAGGCCAATCTCTTTGACAAGTGTGGGACTGAAGTTTCTGACTAAACTGGCAGCTAATAGGTTTCAATAGGAAATCACCAAGTGTGTTCATAAAAATCATTATGGCTTCATTAAATCAAGAACAATTCAGGACTGTATCGCTTGGACGTTTGAGTATATTCATCAATGCAATCATTCTAAGAAGTCAATTATATTGCTCAAGCTTGACTTTGAAAAAGCTTTTGACTCTATTCAGCATGAGGCAATTTTGAAAATCCTTGTAGCAAAAGGTTTTGATAGCAAATGGATTAAATGGGTTCAGCAGCTCTTATCTTCTGCAACCTCCTCTATCCTGCTAAATGGTGTGCCTGGAAATCATTTCAAGTGCAAATGTGGTGTCAAGCAAGGAGACCCTATCTCTCCTTTGCTTTTTGTGATTGCTGTTGATCTTCTACAAACTATGATCAATGATCTCTTATGTAGGGGCCAGCTTACCTTGCCATTGCCAACACATGATCCGGAATACCCAGTTGTACAATATGCAGATGATACCTTATTGTTTGTAAATGCTGACTCAACTCAGCTGGAGGTCCTCAAGTCAGTGCTCAACTCCTTTTCCTTGGCAACTGGACTGCAAATCAACTTCCATAAGTCTTCAATGTACCCAATCAATGTGGAAGCCTCTATTGCCTCTGCCCTTGCTGTTTTGTTTGGGTGCCACCTTGGTTCTATGCCCTTCACTTATTTGGGACTTCCTGTTGGAACCACGCGACCCAAAATCGTTGATTTGCTACCTTTGATGGACTACATGGAAAGAAGGCTAACTGCTAGTTCCTGGTTTTTACCAGAGGGCAGTAAGTTACATCTGGTAAATTCAGTGATATCCTCACTCCCTATATTCTTCCTTTGCAGTCTATCCCTGCCACAAGGTATTCTAAAACAGTTAGAAAGGATTCAAAGACAGTGCCTTTGGAGGAAATATGGTCAGGAGAAGGGACATTCTTTGGCTGCATGGCCCATGCCTAAGATGAAAGGGGGACTTTGTGTCAGAGTAAATGACCACGGGTAGCCTAGCCGGCTCCCCCTGGCTCTTCAGAAAAATTATAGGCCGTTCAAGCCTTCAAACATCCAAGACGTGGGGCTGCCTTCCCCTGGCTGGCTACTTCTCTGGCCGGCTGCACGAAGGCGGCCCGGCCCTAAAATCCTCGAGAAGAAAACCACGAGAGGGCCGGCTCCAAGAAGCCGGCCGCAAGAGGGCCGACTCCAAGAAGCCGCCCCCCCAGCAGGTGGCCAAGGTCATACCCTCAGAGTCTGCACCCACATAATGGCGATGAGATGGGGCGTGGCTAGAGGGAAACCTGCCACCCCCGAATCCCGGGACACGCAAGGCCACAGTGCGCCGTACGGGGCAACCATCACCCATCCGGCGCGGCATTGTGGCCATGTTGACCATGATGTCACCTACAACGAGCTGTCAGTACGACCCGTGGGTGGCGGGCCCCCTCAGTCAGGGAGATGCCTAAAGGCGGCCAGGCCTCCCCCTGTCGGCCTGGCGTGTGGCTGACTCCCAATAGCCGGCTAGTTCACACCTCGAAGGGGGCGCCCCATTGAGGAGATAAGACGAGGTAAGGCTACAGCAATAAGCTGCCCGGCGGCGGCACTGTAGCCATGCTTACCACGACAAAGCCCTCGTCACTAGAGGCGAGGCAACAGTAACCAGCCTCCGACAAGACCCCGAGCTGTGGGATCGGCCTGTCGACCAGAAGGTCGGCAGCCGGCGGCGTCCACCAGTTGGCGGGCCCATCGGTCGGCGGAGAAGCCGGCCAGCGTAGACACAGACGGCTGGGGCCCGCACCCAGCTGGATTACCATTGTACCCCTAGGGGGTAGGCCTATATAAACCCCCCAGGGCACCCATGCAGGGGGATTCCTTTTCTAGTAGTTTTAGACACCACATCGAGAGGAGAAGCAGGCTAGCCTTGCACTTCTTCATCCTTTCATCGAACAGCTCAAGGAGCCTCTTGTAGCTACTTGTCGATCTAGTGACCATGCGGAGACCCCGTAGAGCAGCAATAGGGGTGTTATCTCCACGGAGAGCCCCGAAGCTGGGTAAGATCCGCCGGCGTGCATGTCTTCGCCTTATCCCGTTTCCAAGCACCGGCGTTGTTTTATTGGCTCCGACAATGATAAGCCACCCGTTGGCATATGTCGCACCAACCACCCGACATTTGGCACCCACCGTGGGGCCAGGTGCACCGTCGTCCGGAGACCTGTTCTGGACGGGAACCCTCTTCCTTCCTAGCGAGCGTAGCCAGCCCGGCTCGCCCGATGGCGCTTGCCCCAAAGCGCCGCAAGGCGTCGCCGATGCCTGCGCGGCGAGCTGCCTTGCCGATCTTCTTGGTGAGGCTCACATCTCTGACGAGCCCGCATCCGACGCGGGCACAGGCTACCCCGGGAGCCACCTCGTCAGCCTCCTCGACCAACTCCACGTCTCCGGCGAGCTTGCCGCGGACTTGGAGCCAGTTCGCTCCACCGACCCGATGCTTGTCGACTCTGACACGGCATCGTTTGACGCCTTCCCCTCCAACGTGGTAATCATCAATGACCCTCTTCCTCGAGCCAACAGCAGTAGCAGCGCCATCATCGAGGTACTGGTCATCAGCCACGCCACCTCTGGCGAAAACGCCCACAACACCCTACAGACGGCGCTGCACGACTTGTCCGCCCCCATCCCGGCCGACGCCGACGTCGAGACACTGGAGGCGCGCCGCCTCGCCCTCATTGTGGAGGGCCAGAAGCTAGCTACCATGAGACGCCACACCGAGGCTCACAAGCGAAGTCGACCGCGCCGCCTTCGGTACACCGCCTCCCGACGGGCTGAGCCGCGCCGGCATCATCAAAAAACGCGGTGCGGCTATCGCTGACATGCTGGGAGCAGACCGCCCAGTCTATGCCACGCCACTCGAGAACCTACGCACCGCCCAGGCAGCCGCATACGAGCTGAATGGACTGGGGCCCGACGAGCTCCCCTACATGACCAGATGCATCCAGCAGCTTATCGACGCGGCCACAGAGCGGCATGAAGCCGGTGTCCATGCCGAAAGTCCTCCCCCGCGCCAAGAGCACAATGCGACGTTCCGAACACCGACTTCGGGCAACACCCGCGCAAGGAAAGAAAAGGAGCCGACTGCTAGACGCAATCGGACTCGAATCTCCATCGAGCGTGACGCAGAAGGCTGCCCTCGAGCTATGGAGTGCCGAGGCGATCCTCCTCCTCTGCCTCGTGGGGAGAGATATCCTACCCCGCCGCCTATCACGCATCCGACTCTCAGCGGCCGACTGGGCCGCTGCGAAGGAGTCGGCAAGAATGACGCCCGCCACCGGATCGACCGCCTAGTGTGATCCCTGGCTCTGGAAGAAGAAGATGATGTCGGCCCGCCTTGCTTCGGCCCTCGGATCCGCGACGATCCCTTCCCCAAAGGGTTCTCGCTCCCAAGAAACACACCCAAGTACAACGGCTCCGTGAAGCCAGAAGATTGGTTGATTGACTACTCCACTGCAGTTAGCATCGCGAACGGCAACAGGTGTGTTGCCATGAAGTATGTCCCCCTCATGCTCCAGGGCATGGCACGCACCTGGCTCAACAGCCTCAAGCCTTATGGCATCAACAACTGGCTAGACTTCACAGAAGCCTTCATCCGCAACTTCACCAGCACCTACAAGCAGGCTCCCAAGCCCCGACAGCTCTCCTTGTGTGTACAAGGGCCCAGTGAATCAACTCGTGACTACCTCACACGTTGGGCCAAGCTCCACAATTCCTACGAAGGGGTGCACGAGGTTCAAGCTATAGAGTACTTCACTGCCGGGTGCCGAGAAGGCACCCTCCTAAAGCACCGTCTCCTCTGCGACGAGCCGACTACCCTCGACGAGCTGCTAGTAATAGCTGATAAATATGCCACGGCTGATTCCTCAATGAAGACCGAGCTCCGAGTAGACGCCTCTGGGAAGGTGCTCTCTCCGAGTCCCAAGACACCAGCCGGAGACTCCAGCCGACGCCCATACCACAACGACCACAAGCGCAAGGCTCCCATGCCACCTTCCACCAGTCAGCAGGTGGCCACAGTCGAAGATGAACAAACCGAAGGGCGGCCCACACCCAAGAAGCAGAAAGGCAGCAGGCCGGCTTGGCAGCCGGCTTTCTCCTATGAGCAAGCTCTTGATGCCCCCTGCAAGTTCCACAGCGGCGCGAAGCCTTCGAACCACAAGACCCGGAAATGCCACTGGCTCACGCGGATCTCCAAGGGCGAGGGGATAGCGCCGCCTCCGCCTGCTGGTCAACCGCCTCCGGCCCCTCCGCAGCCGGCTACTCGACCAGCAGTCGGGGCTGTCCAAGACGAGTTCCCTGACGAGCATGCCGCCTATGTTGTCTTTACAAGCCAACCTGAAGATCGGCGTAGCCGGCGCTGACTGCACCAAGAAGTCAATGCAGTCGCCTCCAACAACCCCGAGTTCATGCACTGGTCAGAGAGGCCTATCAGCTGGAGCCGGATAGATCACCCAGAGGTGATGCCGTCTCACGGCTCTTATGCATTGGTTTTGGACGCCACCCTCGCAACAGAAAGGCGAGCTGCCCGTTTCTCCCACGTGCTGATAGATGGCGGGAGCAGCATCAACATACTGTACCGTGACACCATGGAGAAGCTGGGCATCAAGACGAAGCAGCTCATGCCTACTCGGACTGTGTTCCATGGGATCGTACGCGGCCGATCCTGCTCCCCAATCGGCAAGGTCAGGATAGACGTCCTCTTCGAGGACAAGGATCATTTCCGCCGAGAGGCAGTGTGGTTTGAGGTAGTATATCTGGAGAGCCCTTGCCACGCGTTGCTTGCCCGACCTGCCCTGGCCAAATTCACGGTTGTACCCCACTATGCCTACCTCAAGATGAAGATACCAAGTTGCAAGGGCATCATCACCATAGCCGGAGACTACAAGAAATCCTCCGAGTGTGTGGCAGTTAGTAGCCGGCAAGCCGAGTCCCTCGTGATTGCTGAAGAGAAGAAGATACTAGATCGAGTCGTGGCCATGGCCGGCAAGCAGCCGGCCCTGTCCCCCGACCCCAAGGAGTTTCATGCCCAAGGTTCAGTCGAGCTGGCCAAAGAAACAAAGAAGGTACCTCTGGACCCAGAGCACCCAGAAAGGTTTGCCACCATTGAGGCAAACCTGGACAGCAAATAGGAAGGCGAGTTCGCAGATTTCCTTCGTGAGAATCGGGACATCTTCGCATGGTCCCCCAAGGACATGCCGGGTGTTCCGATGGAATTCGCCGAGCTCAAGCTACACGTCCGAGAAGGTGCAAAACCAGTAAAACAGCCCCTCCGCCGACTATCGGAAGAAAAGAGAAGGATTGTAGGAGAAGAGATAGCCCGACTTCTGGCAGCCGGCTTCATTATGGAAGTGTTCTTTCTAGAGTGGCTCGCCAACCCGGTCCTCGTGCTGAAGAAAAATAACAAGTGGCGCATGTGTATAAACTACACCAGCCTCAACAAGGCCTGCCCCAAAGATCCCTTCGCCTTGCCAAGGATTGATCAAGTGATAGACTCCACAGCCAGATGCGAGCTGTTGAGCTTCTTGGATGCTTACTCAGGCTACCACCAGATAAAGTTGGATCCAGCTGACCGCTTGAAGACCGCCTTCATCACACCATTCGGAGCTTTCTGCTACCTGACTATGACATTCGGCTTGAGAAATGCTGGTGCCACTTTTCAGCATTGCATGCAGAAATTCATCCTCAAGTAGCTCGGCAGAAATGCCCACGTCTATGTGGACGATATTGTGGTGAAGACGGAGAAGCGTGGTACCTTTCTGGAAGACCTCAAAGAGACATTTGAAAACCTGCGCCGGTTCCAGATCAAGCTCAACCCCGAGAAATGCGTGTTCAGAGTACCAGCCGGCCAGCTTCTAGGCTTCCTGGTCTCCGAACGCGGCATCGAATGCAACCCGATGAAGATCAAGGCCATAGAAATAATGGAGATTCCCACCAAGCTACGAGACGTCCAGAAGTTCACCGGATGCTTGGCTTCCCTGAACCGCTTCATCAGCCGGCTCGGAGAGAAAGCTCTCCCCCTCTACCAACTCATGAAGAAGTCCACACACTTCGAGTGGAATGACCTAGCGGACCAAGCTTTCCACGAGCTAAAGAAGATGCTGACCACGCCGCCTGTCTTGGCGGCACCGATTGAGAAAGAGCCCATGCTCCTTTACATTGTCGCCACTAGCCGGGTGGTCAGCACGGTTATCGTGGTCCAGCGCCCAGAAGAAGGCCGAGCTCAGCTAGTCCAGAGGCCAGTGTATTATTTAAGCGAAGTATTATCCGCCTCGAAGAAGAACTACCCACACTAACAGAAGATGTGCTAAGGTGTGTGCTTCGCCGCCAAGAAGGTCAAGCCCTACTTTCAAGAGCACCCCATCATGGTCGTATGTACTTCCCCGCTCGCCGAGATCATAGGCAGCTGGGATGCATCCGGTCGAGTGGGAAAATGGGCCATTCAGCTAGCTCCCTACACGATCTTGCCACTCGGCCGGATGCATCCCGGCTGCCTATGATCGTGTAGGGAGCTAGCTGCCCCGCACCGCCATTAAGTCCCAAGCACTGGCCGACTTCCTCATTGACTGGGCCGAAACCCAGTACCTGCCACCGGCCCCCGACTCCACTCATTGGCGGATGCACTTCGACGGGTCCAAGATGCACACCGGCTTGGGAGCCGGCATCGTCATCACCTCTCCCAAGGACGACAAGCTCAAGTACACATTGCAAATTCATTTTGCCACCTCCAACAATGTGGCCGAGTACGAGGCGCTCATACACGGAATCCGGCTAGCCAAAGAGCTCGGCATCCGCCGGATCCTGTGCTATGGCGACTCGGATTTGGTGGTCCAGCAGTCATCTGGCGACTGGGACGCCAAGGACGCGAACATGGCGAGCTACCATTTCCTTGTTCAGCAAATCAGTGGATATTTTGAACGATGTGAGTTCCTTCAGGTACCACAGGCCGACAACATGCAAGCAGACGCCCTGGCACGAATAGGCTCCATCCGGCAAGCTATACCAGCCGGCGTTTCTCTCCACCGCCTCTCAAGCCGTCTATAAAGCTGTCTCCAGAATCTGATTCCATCTTCCTGCCGCCTGACCCCGACGCAGTCGGATCCGACTTGGAGAACCAGGCAGGCAGCTCGGGGACTTCGACAGACGGCCCGGGGACTACCGTAGCTGCACCCGGCCCGAGAACATCGGAACTCGGCCCGGGGGCTACTGCAGCCAGCCCGAGGACTACATCGACACAACAGGCGGTGGCCGACTTCAACTCTTCACCACCCAGCCAACCCGCCCTGGCCACAGTAGCAGTTTTGACAGCAGAAGAAGTCACAGCTCCATCATGGGCCCAGCCCATCCTCAACTTCTTAGTAAACAGAGAGTTGCCAACCGACGAGATCTCGGCAAGACAAGTCCAATGCCGAGCCGGAGCATACACAATAGTGAACCAAGAGCTTGTTAGGCGCAGTGTCACTGGAGTCTTCCAGCGCTGCGTCCAGCCAGAAAAGGGCATAGCAATCATCAAGGACATCCACCAAGGTGAATGCGGCCACCACGCGGCCTCAAGATCACTCGTTGCCAAAGCTTTCCGCCATGGATTCTTGTGGACAACTGCTTTGGATGACACCAAGGAACTAGTCAAACACTGCAAAGGGTGCCAAGTTTTCAGTTCCAAGCAACACCCGCCGGCTTCTGCGCTCAAAACCATCCCCCTCACCTGGCCTTTTGCCGTCTGGGGGCTGGACATGGTGGGCCCATTCAAGACGGCACGCGGCGGCATGACACATCTGCTCGTTGCTATGGACAAGTTTACCAAGTGGATTGAAGCAAAGCCGATCAAGAAGCTGAATGGGCCGACTGTCGTGACGTTCATTGTAGATATCACAACCCGGTATGGCATACCGCACAGCATTATCACCGACAATGATACAAATTTTGCAAAGGGAGCACTGGCACGTTTCTGTGCAACACACGGCATCCGCCTGGACCTAGAGTCCGTTGCCCACCCACAGTCAAACGGCCAGGTCGAGCGAGAAAACGGCCTCATCCTCTCCGGCAACAAACCCCAACTGGTCGTGCCACTGGAGCGTTCGGCTGGCTATTGGCTCGACGAGCTGTCGGCCGTTCTCTGGAGTTTGCGCACTACCCCAAACAAGTCAACCGGCTTCACCCCTTTCTTTGTTGTATATGGTGTCGAGGCTGACATCGAGTTCGACTCACCTTGGGTCACCATGTACACGGAGGCGGAGGCCAAGGAAGCACGAGAAGATGGCGTCAACCTGCTGGAAGAAGGCCGGCTATTAGCCCTCAGCCGGTCCGCCATCTATCAGCAGGGTCTGCGCTGCTACCACAGTCGGAAGATCAAGCCAAGATCCTTCCAAGAGGGCAATCTTGTGCTCCGGCTGATCCAACGAACAGCCGGCCAGAACAAACTCTCGGCCCCTTGGGAGGGCCCCTTCGTCGTTAGCAGAGCTTTAGGCAACGACTCCTACTACCTAATCGATGCGCAGAAGCCGAAGGCACACAAGAGAGATGATTCTGGCAAGGAGTCGGAACGACCATGGAACGCGAATCTCCTCCGGAGATTTTACAATTAAAAAAGCAGTACGTAGCAGGCTACCTTTTGTACTAAGTACGAGACAAAGGGTCCCCCGAGGAGCACTCGGGGACTACCCTCTTTTATCTATGAAAGATGAGTATCATGCCTACAATTACGTTACTACATTTGCTTTTTCGTCCGACACCGGGTTCGACTAGTCGGCCCGGGGACTCGCCGCCTCGAGTTATATCTAAAGTTCTGCCTGCAGTCAGACAAGTAGTGTGCCGGCACCCAAGCCCCCTCTTGTCAAAGTCGCAGCTCGAAGAATCGACTGTCTGGCTGGCAAGAGCCAAGGGCAGGAAAGGATGCCCACACAAAACACGGCTAAGGACTAACAAACTTATATAACGTGACCCGGCCTCCCGACCCCGCCAACCGGCTACTAGAGCAGCCGGCTGGCCGGCTTACCATTCACCTTGCTGCAATCTAAGAAAGCTCGAGTACTTGTCTTCCCAAAACGACCAAGTCCTTCTCTAGCCACAGACTGCAGAGCAGCTGTCCGGCTGGGAAGGCGGCGGCCAAGGGAAGGCGGCAAAGGAAAAAGCCAAAAAGATGAAAAGCAAACATGAACGGAAGCCAAACACATGCATGATTATATTTACACAAAAGGCCTTCAAAAGGCCAGCATTCAACATAGTTTAAACACACCCCAGTGGGTGGAACTGCGCAAATTTAACAAAAGTTGTTCAAAAGAGTAACGAACAGGAAAAGCAAGGACGGAGGATCTGGCAAAGGGAGCGACGGGCGAGTCGGGCAGGTCGGTGGAGACGGCAGTGCCGGCTGGAGGAGTGGCCGGCTGGCGTGTCTCGGCATAATCACCACCTCTTGCAGGCGACGCGCTTGCGCGCGCCTCGTTGCTGGAGGCACGATCAGGCTAAGGCGGGCTGGTCGCTTTGCCGTCTGGCACCATCCTCTCCCTCTTCCCCTTCTTCCTCATCGCTGGAAGCAATCTCCTCCGCCGAGTCCTCACCTTCCGCCGGGTTCAGCCCGAACCACTCCTCCGGCTAAGCAATGCCGGCATCATCCACCTCAGGGGCAAAGGCACTGGTGTCGGTGTACTCGGTGATTGCCGAGGCGCGCTGGACGATAGCCGGCCGCACCGCTTCCAGTTCCTCGTCGGTCTCTTGCCGCCAGGTGCTCAGCTGGTCCAAGCTCAGCCCAGGATACCAAGCTCGGACGAACTCCAGTGCCCGCCCAGCACCGGACCGGGCCGCTGACGCCTTCCAAGCCTCGAAGCGGCCGACTGCAACCTCCAGCCAGTCGGCAGTCTGACTTGGGGTGCGCGGAATCACCTCGCCAGGCCAGAGGGCGGCCAGCACTTGCGCCCCGGCACGCTGAAACTGGCGGAGCAAGTAGTGGGCCGGCTGCAGGCGGGCTTGAATCGCCAGAAGCTGCTCCTCAAGTGACCGGCCGACGCCCGGCGCGATCTCGACCCCTGCCTGCCGTCGCGCGTTGCGGTGGGCCTCGATGGTTTGGGAGGCGGCAGCAGAGTAGCGGGGAAATTAATCTGCACAAAGAAGAAAGCAGCGAAACAAAATCAAAAAGACGAACCAGATGGCAGGAGGCAGGCAAAGAAATGAAGAAGAAGGCGGCTTACCATCAATTATGTCTTCCACCCGGCTGTAGCCTTGACTCAGCACCTGCCTTGCCTCGGCCCAGTTCGCGGCCTCGATCTCATATTCGGCTTTGAGGGCAGCCTCGCTGTCCTGCGCCGCCTTCAGGGCCGCCTTGTGGCTCTCCTCCTGGTCGGCCAGTTTCTTGGCTAGGCGATCGCGCTCCTGAGCCAGGGTGGCGCACTCGGCCTCCTTGGCGCGAAGGGTGGTCTGGGCCCCGCTTAGCTGGCTCCTCAAGTCAGCATTGGCCCCTGCAGATATGAAGAAAGAAGTCGTCAGGAAAAGATCTGACCTGACTGCTCAGCAGTCGGGCCCAATCTCAGGGACTACACCTAGTGGGTGCGCTGACGCGCCCCCACTTGAGACAAAAGATGAAGCACTTACTCTGGCTCTTGGTCAGATCGGTGGCTTTCTGATTCAACTCCTAGGCCTGGGAGTTGAAGGCGGCTGCGCGGAGGTTATGATACTCCTGCAGATAAGATAAGAGATACGGGTGAGAACAAGACGGCAATCAAAGTCTACCAAGAAGTTCCAAGCCGCCTGCTCAGCAGCCGACTCGGAACTCGGGGACTACACCCAGTGGGTGCGCTGACGCGCCCCCATAGAAGAAATCAGGAGCAATCAACGAAAAGCGGGAGGACTCACCCGGATCACCGTGCACGTCATGAGAAATTCTTGAGTATACTCCTTCAGCGCGGTAGCTTGGGCCTGAAGCCGGTTCCGGACGTCCTGCGCCGCATAGTTCAGCACGGCCGTCCCGCCGCCCGGCATCCACCCGGACGAGCTATCGCTGGCCGCTTCCAGGTCCTGGGCCGACGAGTTGGCGCCCATAGTTTTTTGCAGTTCCGGCGCCGAAGTCGCCTTCCCCGTGCACCGACGAGATGGTGACGAGACCACAAGATCCGCCCCCATAGTCGGCTCACCTCCAGCCGGCTCCACGAGCGGTGCATCGGGCCGGCCTCCTTGGCCCATTCCAGTCGGCGGCGACGACGCCGCCTCCCTCTCCATCACTGGCCGGCCTCCTCCGTCGGGGGAACTGGGATGTCGGGAGCCGCGGCACGGAGGGGGATGACGAGTTGCGGAGGCTGGTTCTGCAGGGCCTCCGCCTCCTTCTTCGCGGCCATGGCCTGTGCCTGGGCCTTGATAGCCGCGCCGGCTCGCGCTTCTGTCGACTTCTCCTTCGCCTCCCGAGCCGCCCCCTGCTCCTCCGCCTCCCGCTCCTCCCATGCCTCCCACGTGTTTCGCTCCATCGCCTCTATCAGATCGGTGCGGGGATCCACTCGGCGGGAGCTTGAGGACCCTCCCGCGGGTCCGACTATGGAGGCGGCAGGGGCCCGTTCGAGAGAAAGTGGGGCCCTGTTTCGATAAGTCAAGAAGAAGGCTTACAAGAATATCAACCAAAGAAGAAAAAGAAAGGCGTAAGAAAAACGACACTTACGCTGAAACCGCCTGCGGCTGCTTCACCACCTTGCGGAAGCGGGCCACCTTCGCGGCCGCTTCGTCCCGCTTGGTCGCCGCCGTGGTACTCTTGGGCTTCTTGGGCCGACTGCCGAAGTGGGTTGACGCGGCCCGGCGTTTCAACGCGCCACCATGGGCAGCCAGCGCGGCAGATGGGCCTGCGCCTTGATGATCGGGTGCTGGTCGGCGGCGCGGAATTACTTCGGCCTCGTCATCATCCGGCCAGTCCTCGAAGCCGGCACCGAGCCCAGAGCCGCCTGCCTCGCCGCCTTCCCCTGCGACGTCATCTTCCATGGCGGTCGCCCCCAGGTCCGGGTCGTCAACGTTGTCCATCTGCGGTCGGGGAGGAACTGGCGTTCCACCCCTGCAGCCCCGGTGGCCAGCGGAAGCATGGGATTCTGCCAAAAACAAGCCGACTGGTCAGGAGTCGGCCATCATGAGCCCGGCGACAAGAAAAGAAGAAAGGAAGAGAAACTTACCATAGGCGGAGGATTGGTGCGAGAGTACGGCTCCTTGCCTACTGCCACTCTTCGGTGTGCTTGCAGTTGGCAATATAGTTCACCATGTAAGACACCTCGGCGCGAGGAATCTCCTTGGTGCTTAGCCGGCACGGGTCGAAGCGGCCGCTCATCTGGCAAATCATGTGAGGTCGGCCCTGGAGCGGGAGCACCCAACGCTCCACGAAGGCGGCCACCAGGTCGGCCCCAGTCAGACCCTCCGACTGGATCATCACCCGGAGCCGTGCAACGGAGGCGGCCCCACCCTGAGACAGCGACCTAGCCCGAAAGGACCATGAGGGCTGCCTCCCAGCCGGTGGGCCGGCTACGTAAGCCGGTAGATTGACAAAGTCGCCTTGCGAAGCGATGTTCTTCATGTAGAAGTAAGATTTTTGCCAAAGCTTCACCGATTGGATAAGCGGGATGGGCTGAAACGGATTTTTGTCGCTCGTCCTCTGCATGGCGATGAAGGTGCCGCATGGGGCGGGCACGCCCGCGATGAAAGTGTCGAGCTTGCACTGGAAGAATTCCCCTAGAGCTCGAGGGTGGGGAGGACGCCGAGAAAGCCATCGCACAGGGCAACGAAGGCCGACAGCAGCATCACCGCGTTTGGAGTAAGGTGATGCGGTTGGAGATGATAAAACTCGAGGAAGGAGGGGAAGAACCTGCTCGCTGGCAGGCCGAAGAAGCGCAGGCAGTGCGAGCGGAAGACTACCCGCTTGTCCTCCTCCGGTGTCGGTGAGATCTCCCTCTCCGGCGCGAGACGGACCCACACATAGTCCGCGCCTGGCAGCCGTCGCGTCCGGCGAAGGAAGTCGACGTGGTCGTCATGGACGTTGGAGCCATCCCAGGAGCTCGACAGCGCCATGGGGACGGTGCGGCAACGATAAAGGTGCGGCAGCGGAGAGGCACGCGACCCTGCCTCGACAAAGCAACAGCGAGCCAAGAAGATTGGCGGGAAAGCCGAGCGGCGGCGGGTAGCTGTGGCGACAAAGAGGAGGAAGAAGAAGAAGGAAGGGATGGAGCGAGGGCGAGCATGCGAGCGTTTGGCGCTCCCCTCCTCTCCCCCTACTTATAGCCTCGTACGCCAAAGCCGAGGAGGCAGGGCGTGGGGGCGTGGGATTAACTGCGCCCACTCCCCCACGCCCCGCGATTACTACGCCTTCACGACGTGCGGTAACCGCCGCTGGGAGGTGCGCGGACCATCCGGGCCACAATAGATCCGTGCACAGGCCGAGGCCCTGTAGTGGCAGGCCCCGGACTACGGCAGCGTACCGTCGCGCGCGCGGGCTGGCAAGCCCCTCCAGCCGTAGGGTGCGACGTGGCGCGCAGGCGACGAGCGGTTAGCTTGCAGCCTGACTCTCGCGCCGACTGGTTCCCGCCTTCAAGCTTCGAAACTTCCATGAAGACGGCACACCTAATCAAAGCCGGCTCCCAGTCTCCCACTCCTCAAGATAGGAAGCTGACTGAGCTTCTCATCTTTTTTCTGCCTCAGAGCCCAACCAGGTTTGGGGACTACTGTCGGAGTAAAAGACCACAGGTAGCCTAGCCGGCTCCGCCTGACTCTTCAGAAAAATTATAGGCCGTTCAAGCTTTCAAACATCCAAGACGTGGGGCCGCCTTCCCCCGGCTGGCTACTTCTCTGGCCGGCTGCATGAAGGCGGCCCGGCCCTGAAATCCTCGAGAAGAAAACCACGAGAGGGCCGGCTCCAAGAAGCCGGCCGTAAGAGGGCCGCCTGCAAGAAGCCGCCCCCCACCAAGCGGCCAAGGTCGTGCCCTCAGAGTCTGCACCCACATAACGGCGATGAGACGGGGCGTGGCTACAGGGAAACCTGCCACCCCCGAATCCCGGGACGCGCATGGCCACAGTGCGCCGTACGGGGCGGCTGTCCGTGTCAAAACCGGCGGATCTCGGGTAGGGGGTCCCAAACTGTGCGTCTAGGCGAGATGGTAACAAGAGGCAAGGGACACAAAGTTTTACCCAGGTTCGGGCCCTCTCAATGGAGGTAAAACCCTACGTCCTGCTTGATTAATATTGATGATATGGGTAGTACAAGAGTAGATCTACCACGAGATGGAAGAGGCTAAACCCTAGAAGCTAGCCTATGGTATGATTGTTGTTGTGTATGTTGTCCTACGGACTAAAACCCTCCGGTTTATATAGACACCAGAGAGAGTTAGGGTTACACAAAGTCGGTTACAATGGTAGGAGATCTGCATATCCGTACCGCCAAGCTTGCCTTCCACGCCAAGGAAAGTCCCTTCCGTACACGGGACGAAGTCTTCAATCTTGTATCTTCATAGTCCAGGAGTCCGGCTGAAGGTATAGTCCCACCATCTGGACACCCCCTAATCCAGGACTCCCTCAGTAGCCCCTGAACCAGGCTTCAATGACGACGAGTCCGGCGCGCAGATTGTCTTCGGCATTGCAAGGCGGGTTCCTCCTCCAAGTACTTCATAGAAGATTTTGAACACAAAGATAGTGTCCGGCTCTGCAAAATAAGTTTCCACATATTGCCATAGAGAGAATAACATTTACACAAATCTAATCTGCTGACGTATTCCGTAGTGTGACACACCACGGCCAAGCCTTTATCCGAGTCATTTCATTATCCCACCTCAGTGCGTCATGCGAGGCGGTTTCCTTGGCACGTCTTGTTAAAGCAGAGATCGTGTCCCCTTATTCCGGGATTCTCATCAATACGGGCGTGGGTAACCCAACCGCTTCTAGGACTCCTAGATTATAGGCAAGTCCAAACGGACACGGAGAGGACGCTTGATATTCACCCTCTTTATAAAGGGACAAGGCTTTTATTTTTCCCTCCCGTACTCAATTGAATCCTTCCCCGACCTCAAGCTCAAGCGCCCAAAGTTCAGGTCAGGTGCTCCGAACCTTCAGTCATGTCCGGATCTAGCCTTCAAGGCCGATGGGTGCCTTCCTCCGTCACGGAAGAAGACATTAAAAAGTTGAGGGAGTCCAGATATCTGACCGCCGAGATTTTGCATCGGCTGCCTCCCCGAGGGCAGGCCGTCCCCGCCCCCGAACCCAACGAGAACGTCGTGTTCGTCTCCCACTTCCTCCAAGGTCTAGGCCTTGCTCTGGATCCTTTCGTCAGGGGTTTGATGTTTTACTATGGGCTAGACTTCCATGATCTAGCTCCGGACTCCTTTCTTCATATCACAACATTTATTGTCGTGTGCGAGGCCTTCCTCCGGGTTACCCCTCACTTTGGCCTATGGCTCAAGACCTTTGAAGTAAAGCCGAAGACGATCGAGGGGCAACATGCAGCGTGTGGAGGTGCCTCAATACACAAGATGATGGGAGCTCCGTGGCACAAAGGTTCCATCCTAGAGGTGTATGAATTGTGGCAACATGAGTGGTTCTACATCACGGCTCCTAGAAGTTCCAAGTGGGTGGCCGCCCCTGTTTTCTGCTCGGGCCCTCCACCACAACTGATGTCATGGATCAGCAGAGGTCTAAGCTGGGGTCCAGCCAAGGACGTGCCTATACTGCAAAGCCACATTCGAGATCTCTTCAATGGAGATTTCAGTTTGGTTGTGGTAATACAAGTTATGCTGGTTCGTCAAGTCCAGCCTTGCAAACGCAGGCCTCTTCGCCTGTGGGAGTTCAATCCCGAGGGACCGCGTGTCATTCAAAATTTTCTCGGCCTGACGCACGAGGAGATGTACAAGTCATTCTTCGGTCCTCGGGTGGAGTGTCCGGAAATCACCGAGGACATGGGCCTGAATAGTAACCGCGCCGCCGAACAGGTAAGGCATCTTTCGGCCAAACACACTATCTCTCCTTTGTTACGAAGTTATTTCTGAGAGTTCGCTTTTTGACCAGGACTGGCTAACAAAGGCGAAGTTGATTCGGTGTTTGGCCCCCCTCCCTGAGGGTTTGGAAAATCCGGTATTGGAAAAGATGCTCCAGACCGCACCTTGCCCGGAGCCCTTGAAGGAAGATACTGCGGAGGATAATATGGGCGGAAGCGGGCCCCCAACGCTGCCCATTCTAACCGAGGGAGCGAGCGTCTCCATGAAGAAAGACGACCAGAAGAGGAAAAGGACTGCGCCCGGGGATTCGGAAGCTGAAGCTTCCAAACGGGAGAAGAAGTCTTCCACAGAGGGTCCTACCTTGGGGGGCGCTGTTGCCACACAAAGTCCGCTGGGGGATCAATTCTCCCGCGAGTCGTAAGTGACCCAAAATACTTTAATAGTACAGATATGCCATCTTTTTCTCCTGAGAAAATAACCACCGCATATGTCTTTGCAGTTCGGGCCTTAGCCCCTCTCAAATGAGCTCGTCTTTGGGGGATCTTCTTCCAGAGATGATGGAGAGCGAAACGCCTCCTTCGGACTCCTCTGCTCCGGAAGCGGGCGACCCTAAAGTGTCATCGCGGAGGGCCTCTCTGAGTCCGGTGAGGCTAGAAGATAATCCCATTGACCCCCGAAGCTCCCAGTGTCCGGCTCCCGAAGAGATCAGACAAAAGAGTCTTGCACCGTCTACTGACAGGCTTTGAGGTACGTAAAAGAATGTATGACAGTCCTGCACATGCTAGGTGTGCCCTGTGTAGATAGTAGCCCCTGAGACTCTGGTTGTTGTCGGAAACGACGACGAACAGAGGATCATATTCCCAGATAATAATCATACTGCCTCTATGTGCAGGTGATGGAAGCTCCGGTGGCTAGCCAGACTAGCGAGTTTGCCCATTTAGAACGGCAGTTGGATGCGGCAGACGCCGACATCGAGCTTGTTAACAAAAGGCATGACGAGGCACAGGGTAAGTGTCATTATCTGGTAAACGCCACATAGGAAGAGCAGCATAATGCCAGTATCTTTAATATCTTGTGACTGCAAATGGAGCTGCCACTGTTGAAGCCTTGCGGGCAGAACTTGCCCGAGCCAAGGAACAAGCGAGGTTGGGTAATGCGGCTGCTTTGAAGGCGGCCGAAGAGTTGCAAGCCGAGAAGGCCGCGCATGGCAAGAGCCGAGACAAGATGGCCAAGATGGACATAGAATTAAAAGCCGCCGCCAACCGTTGCCGGGTTCTTGAAAAGGAAAACCAAGCGAAGGCATCGGACCTCGAGAAGGCTGCTACAATGAAAAAAGACCTCCGCTCTGCTATGAGGGCAAAGAAGGAGGAGCTGCGGGAAGCCGGGGATATTGTAGCTGGGAAATCCTTTATGTTGCGGAGGAAGTTCAGAGATCCACGTTATGGCCCTTTGGATCGGCTGTGGAGTTTGGAGGATGTGTATATGGATTTGGCGGCGAGCGCTGCCGATGCGGCCAAGTACTTCCAGGGTCAGACGGACCGTGAAGTAGACCAGCTGTTTTGGAGACAATTCCATTCTCCCAAGCGTCCACTTTCATTGACTGACCAATTAGCCGAATGGGCCGAACTAAATAGGTTGTCCGAACTCTCCATGAGGTCTGTTGTGGATCAGCTATGGCCGGAAAGGTCAAAACAGAACAGCTATTTCAGCTTTGTGCAGCAGTTCCTTGACATGGTGCCACGCATTAATGCGATGAAGAGGTCGGCGTGCATAGAGGGCGCATGGATGGCTTTTGCCCGTGTTAAGGCATACTGGGCGGAGATGGATGCTACCAATGTTGCAGCGCGGGATTCGGCTATACGTCGAAAGGCTGCTGAGCACTACTTTGAAGAAGTTCTTGAGGGTGCCCGTTTGATAGAGACCTAGTGCTCAAAAAATATTATGTTTGAGTGATATGTAATCTCATTGTAAGGGAAATGCTTTTATAAATTTTTATAAGGCTATTTTTATACTTTTTCCTGAAAGTAATATGATGCCTCCTGGGCAGCCGTTTATGTATACATGTGTATAACCTGAAAGATTGCAGTCGTCGGCTTCAACCCCCACGCATATAATGCGGAGGTGCTCACAAAAACACGCGTTCACACTTAACCCAACGTCTTGGTCCTATTAAGGGGGTGATAGCGAAGCGAGCGAGGCAACCGGACTATAATGCTTTAGCACTTTCACTTAGCCATAGGAGTTTGACAGTGGGGCTACTAGATAGCCCTTGGTGGCTCCGCACTCTCCCGATTCCGGGGTGCGTACATGCCTAGCCGGAAAACGGCCCTTCATTAAGGCGGAGGAATTCTAACATTCCCACAGGTCATCGAGTGGTTGACCAGTCTCACGCTATATCATGACAGTCAGTTTTTGGCTTTCTCTACTGAGGTGATCGTCTGGATGAACCAGGGCACAATCACAATAGTTCTGTTGGTGCTATCTTAGCCGGTAAAGCGGAACGTAAGGCACCAAAACACAGGAGCCGGGCAAACCCAACATTTGACCAAAGACAATGATTCGAAGCTGATGCATATAGGGCCAGTATCGCGACGCCGAACACTCCCTAAGGTATTTGGTCTTTGTTGTATAAACCGGGCCTAAATAATGGCCTTTGTAAGAAGCCCCTTGTGTCCAGGTACGTGCATTGTTCTGGCATGGCCACATGCCAAGACGTCAGCATCCTTCTCAACGGTGGATATATATCAACAAGAGACAGTAAAAAAGGTTTACGCAGGGTCTTAATCTAAAAAGAAACCTTGGAGCGAGTCCCTGCTGCATGTCTGCGCCTGTGTCTCTGTTGTGCCGTATCCTGGACGGGTGTAGCACGATGATCGTCTGTAAAAGAGAGGAATTTAGGTGAACAAGTTGTCGTGCAAAAAGGATAGTTTGTTAAAGAAACCATGTATAATTCAAGATGAGAAGAAATTGCCACTCGTCTGCACGTGTTGAGCCCCTTGTATTGACAAATAGGGGTGTGACCATTTATTCGGTATAAGTAGCACCGCCGGACTCGATTAGTTGTATCTGAGGTCTTGACGACCTATTGGATGCTTTCGCTTGTCCGGGCGCCTTTAGTGTGCGGCTGCCAAGGCAGCCTCACTCTCTTCGGCGCGCAGAGATCGCTTGATATTTCCGTGCACTGTAATGATGCCACGTGGACTGGGCATCTTGAGTGTGAGGGAGGCGTAGTGTGGTATTGCATTAAAGCGAGCGAAAGCTTCGCGTCCGAGCAGTGCTTGATAGCTACTTTGAAACGGAGCGATGTGGAAAGTTAAATGCTCAAGACGGAAGTTATCGGGGGAGCCGAATATAACTTGTAGTAGGAGGGAGCCCGTACAACGAGCCCCTGGGCCTGGCGTAACTCCTTTAAAGGTAGTATTTCTATGGCGAATTTGTGTTGGGTCTAACCCCATCCCGCGGATTGTATCCTAATATATTAGGTTTAGGCTACTGCCGCCGTCCATCAAGACTCTTTTGAAGTGATATCCGCCAATTACTGGGTCTAATACCAGGGCAGCCCATCCCGCATGTCGGATACTTGCTGAGTAATCGCGATGGTCGAAAGTGATCGGTTGAGATGACCAGTGGCCGGACTTTGTGGTGATAGGCTGGGTAAATTTTCCTGGGAGTGCCGCGTTGTTTTTTTCCCTTGATTACGTGTAACATGTTTACTGTTTTGACTTCTGGTGGAAATTTCTTTTGTTCCCCCGTGTCTTGCTTGGGGGGCTCATCCATGTCTTCACTTGGTGTATCCTCCCCCTTGTGTATGGCGTTGAGCTTGCCGGACTGCTTGAAGACCCAACATTCTCTGTGGGTATGATTAGCAGGTTTGCCAGGGGTACTATGAATGTGACATACTTGGTCCAGAATTTTTTCGAGGCTGGACAATTCATCCCTGGTGCCTTTAGTGGGCGGCTTTTGACCTGGCCGAGAGCTTTTGAATCCGGAATTTACTGTCGTGCCCTTCGTGCTGTCTTCTTTATTTCGGCGTTTGTTATTGTTGTTGCACCGTGATTTCCTGTTTCCATCTCTAACTTCAGATGTACTGGGGTCGCTGGTGCTGCATCTGGCTAGCCAGCTTTCCTCACCTGTGTAAAAGCGGGTCATGAGGTTTGTTAATGCGGCCATCGTTCTCGGCTTATTTTGGCCAAGGTGTCTGGCGAGCCATTCGTCACGGACGCTATGCTTGAAAGCTGCCAAGGCTTCTTCGTCCGCACCATCGACAATGGTTCTTTTTAGTAAGAAACATGTTCCAAAGCTTTCGGGCTGACTCTCCGGGCTGTTGAGTTATATGACTCAATTCGTCCGCATCCAGAGGTCGGACATAAGTCCCTTGAAAATTTTCCTGAAAGGCGTCTTCGAGCTCTTCCCAACTTCCAATGGAGCTTTCGGGGAGGCCTTTGAGCCAGTGATGAGTTGGCCCTTTGAGCTTGAGGGGTAGGTACTTGATGGTGTGGAGATCATCTCCTCGAGTCATATGGATATGAAGGATATAGTCCTCAATCCAGACCCCAGGGTCTGTTGTTCCGTCGTATGCCTCTATGTTTACAGGCTTCAATCCCTCTGGAAATTCGTGGTCCAGCACCTCATCAGTGAAACATAGGGGGTGTGCGGCACCCCTGTAGCTGGGTGTACCGCGTTGTTCGGATGTTTGTTGTGTTGCATTGTATGCTGGGGCGCGCTTGCGTGGTCCATAGATGGGTCTTGTTGTGCCGTCCTTTGGGTGAGAGCCCTCACATGGGTCGCGTATTGTATTGTGAGCGGCGTTGTATGCCGCTCTCTGTTGGTAGTGGGGTCGTCTATCCGACCAGGTGGCTGCTTTGATATTTGGTTGTGGGGGTTCTGAGGCATCCTCATCGAATTCGGGTAGCAGCTTCCACTTTGGGTAGCTCTTGGAGGGGCGATTGTCGCCGTACCTTGCTGCAGTGTTTAGTATTTTACTCCATCTGATTTGGACTGTGTCTTGCGCGGCCTTGAGCCTTTGCTTCTGCTTTTTCAGACTCCTCGCGGTGGCAACAAGCCTTTTACGGGCAGTCTGCTGCTCCGGGTGACTGTCCGGTGTTATGTCGTCCGGACCATTATCCTTGATAGGATTTGTTTGTTCGGTTTGATTATCCGGATTGCCATTGTCCGGCAGCGGTTCGCCCTGCTCCAGCGCTGGGTCTGTGTGATCACTATTTCTATCGAGGCGGGATTTGGGGCGGTGCTTGCGTCGCCGCTTTGACTGCTTTTCGAGGGAACAAGCCTTCTGTGCGTCCTTCCGCTCCTCGTCGTCATCTTTTGGTGCGTCCACCATGTATACGTCATATGACGAGGTGGCGTTCCAGGTCCCAATAGGCGCTGGTTCTTCATCGTCTCCTTCATCGGCGTCCATATCGTCGATGTCTTCGGAGTCGAAGTCGAGCATGTCGGTTAAATCGTCGATAGTGGCTACAAAGTGGGTGGTGGGTGGGCTTTGAATTTCTTCATCGTCCGCATCCCAATCTCACTGACCGTAGTCCGGCCAGGGCTCTCCTGATAAAGAGAGAGACTTGAGTGATTTTACAATATCGCCAAAGGGCGAGTGCTGAAAGATGTCCGCTGCAGTAAAATCCATGATGGGCGCCCAATCGGATTCGATCGGCAGAGGCGCGAATGGTTCGGAGTCCGGAGAGGAGTCCGTCTCCTTGGAATCATGAGTCTCGCGGAGTGCGGGGCTGGTGTTTGGCTCGATCGCCGTTAGGATCACAGCCCCCGAGGCGGCGTCCAACCACCCATCCTCGATCAGCGTGGTTGGCTCCGAATTAAGGGTCGAAGCTGATGCGGGTGTGGCCTTTGGGGCACTGTTAGGCAGCAAAGCTAGATCATGCTCGTCGTGGCAGTGCGGCGCGCTCGGCAGTGGCTCGAATCCATCGAAGATCAAGTCCCCGCAGATGTCAGTCGTGTAGTTTAAACTTCCAAATCAGACCTGACGGCCAGGGGCATAGCTTTTGATCTGCTCTAGATGGCCAAGTGAATTGGCCCGCAGTGCAAAGCCGCCGAAGACAGAGATCTGTCCGGGGGGACAAGTTTCACCCTGGACCGCATCACTATCGATGATCGTAGGAGCCATCAAGCCTGACGGCGACGACACAGAGAAACTCTCAATGAAAGCACCAATGTCGGTGTCAAAACCGGCGGATCTCGGGTAGGGGGTCCCGAACTGTGCGTCTAGGCCGGATGGTAACAGGAGGCAAGGGACACGAAGTTTTACCCAGGTTCGGGCCCTCTCGATGGAGGTAAAACCCTACATGCTGCTTGATTAATATTGATGATATGGGTAGTACAAGAGTAGATCTACCACGAGATCGAAGAGGCTAGACCCTAGAAGCTAGCCTATGGTATGATTTGTTGTTGTGTATGTTGTCCTACGGACTAAAACCTTCCGGTTTATATAGACACCAGAGAGGGTTAGGGTTACACAAAGTCGGTTACAATGGTAGGAGATCTGCGTATCCGTATCACCAAGCTTGCCTTCCATGCCAAGGAAAGTCCCTTCCGGACACGGGACGAAGTCTTCAATCTTGTATCTTCATAGTCCAGGAGTCCGGCTGAAGGTATAGTCCGGCCATCCGGACACCCCCTAATCCAGGACTCCCTAAGAGGCCATCACCCGTCCAGCGCGGCACTTTGCCATGTTGACCATGACGTCACCCACGGCGAGCTATCAGTACGACCCGTTGGTGGCGGGCCCCCTCAGTCAGGGAGATGCCTAAAGGCGGCCAGGCCTCCCCCAGTTGGCCTGGCGTGTGGCCGACTCCCAACAGCCGGCTAGTTCACACCTCGAAGGGGGCGCCCCATTAAGGAGATAAGACGAGGTAAGGCTACATCAATAAGCCGCCCAGCGGCGGCACTGTATCCATGCTTACCACGACAAAGCCCTCGTCACCAGAGGCGAGGCAACAGTAAACAGCCTCCGACAAGAACCCCGAGCTATGGGACCGGCCTGTCGACCAGAAGGCCGGCAGCCAGCGGGCCCATCGGTCGGCGGAGAAGCCGGCCAGCATAGACACAGACGGCTGGGGCCGCGCCCAGCCGGGTTACCATTGTACCCCTGGGGGGTAGGCCTATATAAACCCCCCAGGGCACCCATGCAGGGGGATTCCTTTTCTAGTAGTTTTAGACACCACATCGAGAGGAGAAGCAGGATAGCCTTGCCCTTCCTCATCCTTTCATTGAACAGCTCAAGGAGCCTCTTGTAGCTACTTGTCGATCTAGTGACCATGAGGAGAACCCGCAGAGCAGCAGTAGGGGTGTTATCTCCATGGAGAGCCCCGAAGCTGGGTAAGATCCGCCGGCGTGCATGTCTTCGTCTTATCACGTTTCCAGGCACCGGCGATGTTTTATTGGCTCCCACAATGATAAGCCACCCGTTGGCATATGTCGCACCAACCACCCGACACTTGGAATTCTGAATTTGTGACTGCAGAACTATGCACTACTCCTTAAATACCTCAATAAATTTTATAACAAGGCAGATGTGCCATGGGTTAGTTTGGTCTGGGACTCATATTATTTTAAGAGAACTCCTCATGACACTATTATTTGTGGCTCATTCTGGTGGAGGGACATTTGCAAATTAATGGACAAGTTTCGGGTTGTTACTTCTGTCACTGTTGGAAAAGGGGATTCTGTTCTATTTTGGTCTGATCATTGGGAGATTGGCCAGTCTTGCATTGCTTTGCAAGAACGGTTTCCAAGGCTTTTTTCTTTTTGCCTGCAGAAGAACCTTTCTGTCAGGGAAGTGGTACAGGCAGGAAATTTGCAACAAATGTTTTCTTTACCTTTGTCTCAACTGGCTTTTAGGGAGTTCAATCAGTTATCAAGTTTGTTATCTGAGACTTCATTCAACATTGATTGTAATGATAATTGGGCTTGGAGGCACGGGAAGAAGGCAGAGTACTCAGCCAAAAAATACTATGACTTTGTCCACTAGCCAGTTCCGGCCAATCCTATTCTTAGCTGGGTTTGGAAAAGTTGTTGTACCATGACAATAAAAGTGTTTGCCTGGCTGGTCATTATGGACAGAGTTAACACCAAGGATATGATCCAGCGACGCCATTGGAGGATTGATGATGGACCTGGTTGTGTCCTATGCCCGACTGCGGTACTTGAGGATAGGAACCATCTGTTCTTCCAATGTAACTTCAGTATGAGAATCTGGAACTATCTGCAAGTCCCCTGGATGGATAGCAATGATATGGTGCAAATTGCATTACATGCAAGGAAGGAGTTTCAAAAGCCCTTTTTCTCATAGGTGGTTTTTCTTGCATGGTGGAATATTTGGGAAGTCAGGAATGACAGGGCTTTTAGGCATCTCAAACCAACGTTTAGGCACTGGAGGAATGGATTTATTCATGACATTACTCTTCTTTCACACCGAATCAAAACCAAGTACAAGGAGGCTCTGCTAAAATGGATTGATTTCCTGCCTCCTTGAAGGCCATCTTTTGCCTCATCTTCCTCTCCTAGCTGTACATTGTAATGTTTTTACTTTTCTTTTCTTAATCTTCTTTAGCCTTTCTAGTATAGCTTTTTCTTTTTCTTTTCTTTGTTCCTCCCCCTTGAGGAATTTTGTATTTGTTATCTCTCTTCTTTCAATAAAATGCTGTGGGGTGTAAGCCCTGCAGTCTTCCAGGTAAAAAAAAAGTTTGTGATGGGTACTTGGTATGTTTTGACTTGGCAATGGCGCCAGAAATGACTCATTGTTGGGAGTCAAATCTTGACTTGACTTGGCATGAATCTCCCCGGCAACGGCACCAGAAATCCTTCCTGCTACCTCTTGAGCACTGCGTTGGTTTTCCCTTCAAGAGGAAAGGGTGGTGCAGCAAAGTAGAGTAAGTATTTCCCTCAGTTTTTGAGAACCAAGGTATCAATCCAGTAGGAGATCACACTCAATTCCCACGCACCTACACAAACAAATAAGAACCTCGCAACCAACGTGATAAAGGGGTTGTCAAGCCCTCCACGGTCAATTACGAGAGTGAGATCTGATAGATATGATAAGATAATATTTTTGGTATTTTTATGATAAAGAGAAATAAATATGAAAAGTAAAATAAACGGCAAAGGAAATAACTAAGTGTTGGAAGATTAATATGATGGAAGATAGACCCGGGGGGCATAGGTTTCACTAGTGCTTCTCTCAAGAGCATAAGTATTACGGTGGGTAAACGAATTACTATAGAGCAATTGATAGAATTGAGCATAGTTATGAGAAACGAATTACGGTGGGTATGATCATGTATATAGGCATCACGTCCGAGCCAAGTAGACCAAAATGATTCTGCATCTACTACTATTACTCCACACATCAACCGCTATCCAGCATGCATCTAGAGTATTAAGTTCATAAGAACAGAGTAATGCTTTAAGGAAGATGACATGATGTATAGGGATAAACTCATGCAATATCATATAAACCCCATCTTTTTATCCTCGATGTCAACAATACAATACGTGCCTTGATGCCCCTGCTGTCACTGGGAAAGGACACCACAAGATTGAACCCAAAGCTAAGCACTTCTCCCGTTGCAAGAAAGATCAATCTAGTAGGCCAAACCAAACTGATAATTCGAATAGACTTGCAAAGATAAACCAATCATACATAAAAGAATTCAGAGGAGAATCAAATATTGTTCATAGATAAACTGGATCATAAACCCACAATTCGTCGGATCTTGACAAACACACCGCAAAAAAAGATTACATCGAAAAGATCTCCAAGAAGATTGAGGAGAACTTTGTATTGAGATCCAAAGAGAGAGAAGAAGCCATCTAGCTAATAACTATGGACCCGTAGGTCTGAAGTAAACTACTCACACATCACTGGAGAGGCCATGGAGTTGATGTAGAGGCCCTCCGTGATCAATGCCCCCTCCGGCGGAGCTCCGGAAAAGGCCCCGAGATGGGATCTCTCCGGTACAGAAGGTTGCGGCGATGGAATTAGGTTTTCGTGGTGCTCCTGTATGTTTGGGGAGCGTACATGGATATATATAGGAGGAAGAAGTACGTCGGTGGAGTAACGGGGGGCCCATGAGGGTGGAGGGCGCGCCCAGGGGTGGTAGGCGCGCCCCCTGCCTCATGGATTCCTCCGTTGTTTCTTGACGCCCACTCCAAGTCTCCTGGATCATGTTTGTTGAGAAAATCACGTTCCTGAAGGTTTCATTCTGTTTGGACTCTGTTTGATATTCCTTTCCTTCGAAACCCTAAAATAGGCAAAAACAGCAATTTGGGCTAAGCCTCCGGTCAGTAGGTTAGTCCCAAAAATGATATATAAGTGTAAAATAAAGCCCATTGACATCCAAAATAGATAATATAATAGCATGGAGCAATGAAAAATTATAGATACGTTGGAGACGTATCACTTAGCAACAGAAGTACAGAGCGGCCTTCTCAAGCAGAACCTTAATTCAGCTGCCGAGCCCACGGACACCGTTAAGAGGGTCCGAACTACTCTGCAGCAGGAGAGCTCGGCTCGTCAGGAGCTCGACTAGCAATCCGGCCTCTGTCTCAGTCCCGATAAGGTGGCGGCATTCGTGCCGCGCGTACATAACTACGCACTCAAAATCCCATTGGCATCGATGGAGGCATAACTAGCTTGTGGTCCATAGTACGACTCAATCGACATCGGATACATACATACTTTTAGTTTTACTTGTTTCCTTTCCAGTTCTCAATCCCACAGGCCCCATCTGGTGAACTGGTCATCGGCCCTCTTGAAGGATAAACACACCAAGACGGCGAGAAACGCAAACATATGGGGACTTTTTAGGTGATTCCGTTAACGATAACTCTACCTGTTTTTCAGGACCCACATGCAGCTCTCCCTTGGTTTCGGCATGTCAAATAGCCTGTGGCTTATTGCACTACCTGTTTCAATGTGCCTTGATGTACTAATTAAATTACAATGAGAACAGTTTGCGGCTGGAGCTTTAGGACCCCGACTTTTTACCTTTGTACTTGTTCTGTTTTCTTCCTCTTTTTCAGTTCCCTTGCGGATAACCCTATCAGGTAGCACCCATAAACTTTGGTACGTTTGATGTTTGCCAGGAGCTTCATAGCACCCTACATTACGGCACCAAAAGTCCGAACACTTTTTATAAGTATAGTTCGGCACCCTGAATTTAGCATTATATGCATTGGCTCCGAATCATGTCTTTGGTCAATAGTTGGGTTGCCCGGCTCCTGTGCTTGCTACCTGACGTTCCGCTATATCGTCTAAGGTAGTAAAGGGAGAACTACTGCAATTGTGCCTTGGTTTATCCAAAGGAGCACCTCAGTAGAGAAAGCCAAAAACTAACTATCATGATGCGGCGAGAGCCGGGCAGCTGTTCGGAGGTTACAAATCATTGGAGATTTCTTCCGCATTACGCGAAGGATTGGTACTTCCCGATCAGACGCCCATAGCACTCTAGTTCAGATACTAGGGGTTGCACCCATGTTTTTATTGTCGAACTCCTATGGCTAAGTGAGGGTGTTACAGCCGCATAGTCTGGTTGCCTGGTTCGTTGCGCTAAACAACTCCTTCAAGGACCACCTAATTGGATCAAGATTGTTTAGGTTCCATCCCGAACACCCCCGTGCTACCTATGTGGGGGCAGAAGCCGACGACTGGTTAACCCTCAGATTTCATACAACACAGCTACATAGGAAGTAAAAATTTAAAAACATAACAAGCATTATATTGCACAATAACTTTGTTTTATCATACAAGGTAGAGGGAGCCTGAATACATTCATTCAAAGATAGTGTCTTTCGCACAATGATCCGCAACAATGCGGGACCCCTACAAGACATCGCCGAAGTATCGCTCGGGTGTGCGGTGCTCCTTGCCATCCAACGGCCCCCCGGTCGCTAATTTGACAACATCAAGCTTCGCCCACCAAACCTTGCAATAGGACAAGGCCAGACGTGCGCCCTTGATGCAGATGGACCGCTTGACGACGTCCAGGCGAGGACATGAATCCACTAGTCGCTTCACGAGGCCAAAGTAACTACCGAGTATAGCTTTGGCTGGCCACAAACGGATTATTACATCCTTCATGGCTAGTTCAGCCACCCTATGCAGCTCGACCAGCTGTTTTAGCTAATCGCTGAAGGACACCTTATGTTCTAGTGCAAGATATTGCGACCATAGTAGCTTCTTCACGGAGCCCTCTTCTACGGCTCGGAAGAATTCTGCGGCGTCAGCCACACTACGTGGCTGATCAGTAAAATCCCCTGGAGAACTCCGAATCCAGGTTAGTAAACGATATTTCATCTTCACATTCTTGCTTTGCATATTGAATGCCTTACCCGCCACGATCTTCCTAGCCTCTTGGATCTCCTGGAGGGCGCCCTGGGCCTCATTTCGGGCTGCCTCTACACTCTGGCGAGACTTGGCGAGTTAGGTCTCTTGTACCGACGCATCGCGCTCCAAGGCCTCGCACTTCATCACCGCGTCCTCGAGCTCCTGTTGGACCTCGTTGACCCGAGCCTTGAGCTTCTTCCGAGCGGTCTGCTCCTTGACAGCCTTCCCTTCGGCTTCAACCAGGGCCTGTTTCAGGGCCTCGACCTCGGTCATCGCCTGTGTACATGTCATGGCATTTCGGTCATTGCTTATTATTTTCCTTTTTTTGAATACATAACAGGTTATTACTCACCTTGTTTTTCCTAGAGCTGCCTCTTCACCTAGCCCAGCTCTTCCTCGGCCCCCGCCAGTTTCTGCTTCAGTTCGGACACTACGGCAGTATGCAAGGCTGCACCCAATAGCGACGCCTCTGTTTACATTTCAGAAAAAATTAGTTAGTTTCATGCAATAGGAGATTGATCCTCTGTCCGGCTTTTTCTTTCCGAACACTGGACAGTGTCTCAGGGGCTACTGTCTACATTAGGATTTTCTCTTTTCTGCGCCGCTTACCTCAAAACCTATGAGCAGGCTGCTGCAGGCTTCGGTTAGTCCACTCTTGGCGGACTGAATGCTTTCAATTACCGTGTCCATAAGGACACGGTGCTCATCCATAATGGAAGCGCCTCGCAGCTCCTCTAGCAGATTATCCGATGCCCCTGGTTGGACAGGGGTCACCGGCAGAATAGGCATCCCCCCGTCTTTTGAAGGAGGTTGTGTGCCGGATTCTGGAGCCACATCGGTCTCCGGAATTGAGTCCGGTTGAGGGCCGAACCGAATAAGACCCTCCCTACTAGTCTCCATGGGGATTGATTCCCCTTGGTGTCCGACGACGGGGGTTTCACCTTCTGGTGCCTCCTAAGCCTCTCCCCCGCCTGGAACAGTCCTTTGGGACAGCACCTCCTCGTCGTCGTTGGCCTGGGGGGAGTGAGCGGCTTGCGGTGAATCGCTGGCCATCGCCTTGGAATCCAGCAAGCCTCCTGACGAGGATCGCGGGGAGCTGTTGTGGGACGGACTACAATAACATAACCAATGATATCAATACAATGAGGAGGAGAAACTTTATGGGCGAATGTAAGTCTTCGCATTTATGATGCGGCCCGCGGCTTAGTGCGGCGGCGTTGCTCCGGACTGCTTTCAACTTCGCATGCGGAGGTGCCCACGAGTGGGCCTTTCCCCTTCTTGGGCACCTCCGCCTCCAGAATGGTGAAGCCTGCCCTCTTCTTCTTCCCCTCATCAGGGGGAGGGTTGTTTTCCTCCTCCTCCTCCTCGTCGTTGTCTTTGGCGGCGGAGAAAGGAGTCTTGTCTTCGGACATTGCGTCCGAAACACCCTTGCAGCGGGGGCCACTCCGGACCCCCTTGGCCTTCCCTGTGGCCTTCTTCTCCGGCGCCTTGTAGGGCGCCGGTACCAGCATCTTCCCTATCAGGACCCCGATTCCAAGTCAAATCGATCTAGCCGGTAACACCTCATATCACATTGCGGCCTCACGCACGGTATTCCCACAGGTGTCGCCGTACCATGGCCCGGGACCATTTGCGCCTTTTGGCTCACGTATATGATAGTGTCGCTAGCATCCATATGACAGAGAACCCAAGCCGACATGCCTAGTCGTGAACCCAAAGCGGCACAGACCTATGGAGATAGGCATACATGAATCACATCGAGCATGTCGGTCAACAGCATGTGAATCCGGGCTGTAGCACTGGGCTAACAGGACTCCGGGGAACCCGGGCTGTAGCAGGCTAGGCAGGACTCCGGATGTCACCGCGTGACATTTCCCCGAAGGGACAGACATAGGAACGAAGTGAAACACATGCCGGCCAATCAAGTGTCCTGAGCAGTAGTGCTGGGCTAGCAAGACTCCGGTGAACCGTGCTGTAGCAGACTACTATGGCTCGAGGAGCACTAGACTACATTTCCCCATAAGAGAGGCTGCCTAGGATAAACAACTAGATTGTCAGATCCCACACATACCAAGCATTTCAATCATACACACAATATGCTCGATATGTGTAAATACAACATGGCATCACAACAAAACTCTACAACTCAAGTACTTTATTTAAAGGCTCCAGAGAGCCATACATAACATGTTCATACATTTAGGGGTCACATGACCCGACACTCAAGTCATACAAGCATACAAGCACATGCAGAAGCAAATAGTCTGAGTACAGACACTAGAAAGAAAGAAGGCTTGTCGAAGCATGTCTATCTACAAAGGGCCCTCCATGGCCAGGATCACCACCTGGGTCGCAAGTTACTCATCAACGTCGAGGTCTATATAAAACCCATCGGAGGGGGCGGTGTTGTTGTCTTCAAACAGTAATCAAAGCAACATGAGTACAAAGGTACTCAGCAAGTCTTACAACAGAACCTACTATGCATGCTCATTCTCAAGAAGGTGGTGGAGTTATTGCAGCAAGCCATCTTTGACTCTTGGCTAAGCTATCCTACGAGACACCACTAGGAAAATAGTTTTCGCACACGAGTCCACTAATCACCAAGGCATTACTCCACCGAGGATCCTCCCTCGTCATCCTACGAGAGACCCATCATCGGTACTCACACTTATCTTGAGTCTTTTAGTAGTAACCATTAACTTGTCTATGATCTGTATAGGCAACCAAGTAGTCCTTTACCGCGGACGCGGCTATTCGAATAGATGATGTTAACCCTGCAGGGGTGTACTTCTTCATACATGCTCTCACCACTTACCGTCATTTACACGACATGTACTCGGCAACCTTCAAGCGGAAGCCCAACGAGGGTGTCGGCCACGGCCTACCTAAACACTCAATTCTCTAGTCCAGGTTTATCGCCTATCCAGGTTCCATCCGCAGGGAGTCCGGCCGAGGTTTCCACATACGGCCCCAAACGATGTGAACAGGGTTCCCAAGACACCAAACGGGTGACCCGGTACACCGTGCCATGGTGTATCTACCGCATCATAGCCCACCCCTAGGGTCAGCGCTATGCACGGCCGCCAAAACATAACCTACAAACACCAGAAACTAATTGCAACTCCTAGACAGAGTACTGGGGTGATTAAGAAGCCGAGAGGGTCTATTAAGGATCCCAATGCATGGTATTAGCTGATTCTTAAATCACACATACAGATCTCAGTTCTTAGGGATGGCCTCAATGAAACAACCCACCATGTACTCCCACATGGCCTCTCATCGATACCTTTACCAAATCATGTTCAACACATCTCTCACATTACCGACATAATCATTTCACTCTAGCCCATCACCCAGATGAACCAGACCTGACACAACCCTAAGCATAGCAGGCATAACGAGGTAGGAAACACATACATGGCTCAATCAACTCCTACACATGCTAGTGGGTTTCATCTAGTTACTGTGGCAATGACAGGTCATGCAGAGGATAAGGGTTCAACTACCGCTGCACACAGCAGTTTGAAACGTTGTTGTCTTAATGAAGTAAGTGAGAGCAGAGGCGAGAACATGGGATTGTATCGATATGACCAATGGGGCTGCTTGCCTGATGGAGTGGTAGTAGGGTACTGACCTTCAGCTGGATACTCGGAGATATCCTCGGAGGCAGAACCTACCACGAAAGACACCACAGAATATAATCAACACATGGCAATATGCAACAATATGATGCATGCTATGACATGGCAAAATGAGGTGTCCTGCCTAATGCAATGTGAAACAAGTTGAAATGGGTCCATTTGAATCAAAGATTCAAATGGAAGCTTAAGTTCTTATGCATTATAAGTGTATTACCTTGTTTCACCTAAACAGCAAGGTTAAATTGTTTTGTCATGCATGAAACCATTACAGATGGAAATATTGAATTTTTCTGATCATTTTTCATATATAATTTGTTGGATTTGGAGCTATGGTTGATTTTCTATGATTTTTAGAAGTTTTGGCTATATTCTAGAATTTCCTGTATAAGAATAAATCTAGAAAATAAATAATTGCGTCAGCACTGCGTCACTGTGACGTCAGCGAGTCAAAGGCGCCAGCCCAGGTCAAACCTGACGGCTGGGACCCACACGTCAGTGAAACAACTAATTAACAGGGTTAAGTTAATACTAACTAAACTGTCAGTGGGGCCTGGGCCCGCATGTCAGTGACCTATTGGGTTAACTAAAAGTTAATTAGTGCTAAGCTAAAATTAGCAGTGCTCTGGGCCCACCTTTCATTGACCCAGGGGAGTTTAACCCCAGGTCAAACAAGGTCAACTTGCCGGCGGTTTGACGCCGGCGACGACAGACGCGGTGGAGGGCTTCGGAAAACGCCCACACGTGACCATTTGCGCGGCAGAGAGGCTCTACGTGACGAGGAGACTCGTCCGCGTCTAGTGGTGGTGGTGTTTGGGCTCGGGGTGGTGCAAAAGGACACCGACGACGATGTTAGCAGCTGCCGGAGCTCGGACGAGTTCGAGGTCATCGCTAGGAGGCATGGCAGGAGATGCGGAGCGGTGTTGCGGCTCCTGGGGACGTGGTGAGTGCGATGACGTGCTCGGTTTCGAGCTTACGCGTATGTGGCCACGGCGGCGACACAGCCGGCGGAGCCGAGCTCTCGGCCATGATGGCCAACGGGGTTAGGGGGCAGCTTGAGCGACGTGGCTAGGGGGAGAAGAAAGAGGAGCTCACGGCAAGTGCAGCGGTGGCCTCGGAGAGCTCGGGGAGGCAGCGAGTCGAGCGCGGGGTCGCCGGCGATCTCGGAGCCCGAAGGTTGAAGAAGAGGTCGAGGAAGGCGTTGCAGGGCTTCTAGCATTGCGTAGCTCAGCGAGGAGGTCGTGGACACGGTAGGGCGGCGCAAAGACGACGGTGGCTACGGCTACGGCGGTGAGACAGCGGCTGTGTCGGCCATGGCGTCGGGGGAGCGAGGGAGAGAGCATGGGGGAAGTGTGAGGTGTCCAGGGGGTCGGGGGCGCAACGTGGAGGTCGTACCGCCTGTCCAGCGACGAAGCGAGAAGCAGGAGGTGGCGCACGGCGGTGCGCGCGCGTCGGGCACGCGCCCGTCGTCCTTCTGTCCCAAGGAAGGGGATGACTGGCACGGCCAGATGGACTGGGCCGTGCTGGGCCGGCCACTTGGGCTACAAGCGCGCCAGGTAAGAAGGCCCAGGTGGGTTTCTCTCTCTCTCTGTTTTTCTGTCTTTATTTATTTTCTATTATTTCTGTAACTTTAGGGCTTTATTAAAAATGCCAGGGCATTTCCAAAAATCATAAAATTAATCATGGCTACTGCTTAGAATAAATCCAACAGTAAACATTTTAGTTTATGATTATTTGAGCGTTTAAAATATTTTATAGCATTTAAATGCCCAAATACAAATACTATATGAATTAATCCAATGACCTTAAGATGTCCTAGAAAAATGTGCACCATTTTTGTCAAAGGTTTTAACCCAAAACAAAAAGGGAGGACTTTTTAGAAGGGCATTTCAGGTTCATTGGAAAAGTTTTTTAGTAAACCCTAGTTGTTCCAAGGGGGTGCTGGGGGTTCTATCATCCCCATTTCATCTTTCTGGGAAATTTAGACATGATGCAATCACTCTAATGCATGAACTAGCTAGGGTGTGACAACTCACCCCCACTCAAAAGAATCTCGTCCCGAGATTTAGGATCTGTTGGGAAGAAGGTGGGGTACTCGAGTCGAAGACGATCCTCCCTTTCCCAAGTGGCTTCCTTTTCGAAATGGTGTGACCATTGAACCTTGAGAAACTTGATGTTCTAGTGTCGAGTGGTACGCTCGGCTTGATCAAGGATACGAACGGGATATTCCCGATATGAGAGATTATCTTGTAGATCAAGCGTTTTGTGGTCCACTCTACGGATAGGATCCGCGAAGCAACACCTGAGTTGAGAAACGTCGAAGACATCGTGAACTCTGGAAAGATGCGGAGGTAGTTCCAATTGGTAGGCAACTTCTCCTTGTTTGGCAAGAATGAGAAAGGGTCCAATGTAACGAGGAGCCAATTTGCCTTTGATACCGAAACGATGGGTTCCCTTTAACGGAGTAACCCGAAGGTAAGCCTTCTCGCCGACTTCATAAGTCATGAGCTTGTGTTTACGATCATATTGGCTCTTTTGACGAGATTGGGCTGTTTTCAATTTCTCACGAATAACACGAACCTGCTCTTCTGCTTCCTGAATCATATCTGGGCCAAAGAGTTGTCTTTCCCCGGTTTCTGACCAGTTAAGAGGCGTTTGACATTTTCGTCCATAAAGAACTTCGAAAGGAGCTTTTCCCAAGCTAGCTTGATAACTATTGTTATAAGCAAACTCTGCGAATGGAAGGCATTTCTCCCAATCCATTCCGAATGAGATGACAGAAGCTCGGAGCATATCTTCCAGAATTTGATTTACTCGCTCTACTTGACCACTTGATTGGGGGTGGAAGGCGGTGCTAAAAGAGAGACGAGATCCCATAGCATTTTGGAAACTTTCCCAAAATCGAGAGGTGAAGAGACTCCCACGGTCTGAGTTAATTACCAATGGGACACCATGAAGAGACACTATTCGGGAGATGTATAAATCAGCTAGCTGGCTAGCGGTCATACTATCACGAATAGGTAGAAAGTGGGCCACCTTGGAAAGACGATCGATTACGATGAAGATGGCATTATTCCCTCTCTCGGTCCTGGGAAACCCAGTAATGAAATCCATACTGATCTTATCCCATTTCCATTCAGGAATAGCCAAAGGTTGAAGGGTGACAGCAGGCCAATGATGCTCTGCTTTAACACGATGACAGACGTCGCAACTAGCAATATATTGAGCAATTTCTCTCTTCATCCTAGTCCACCAAAACCTCTGGCGTAGGTCTTGATACATTTTAGTACTACCGGGATGAATGGTGAGAGGGGATTCATGAGCTTCCTTAAGAATCAACTGGCGTAGATGTTGTTTCTTGGGAACCACCAAGCGGTTCTCGAAGAAGACAACACCTTGCTCATCCACGGAAAAACATTTAGCAACTCCGTTAGCGATGTTTTCCTTAATCCGGGATATGCCCTTATCATACCGCTGGGCAGTTATGATCTGATCCATAATGTTAGGCTTCGCCACCAGGGTGGATAGGAATCCTTGAGGAACAATGTGAAGATTAAGCTTACGAAATTCCTCATGGAGAAGTGGTTGACTTTGTTGTAACATCAGGTTGTTACAATAAGATTTACGACTTAGCGCATCGGCCATGACATTGGCTTTGCCCGGGGTGTAAGTTATTCCTAAGTCGTAATCCGAGATCAACTCAACCCAACGTCTTTGCCTGAGATTCAAATCCGATTGGGTGAAGATATATTTCAAACTTTGGTGATCGGTGAAGATCTCGCAACGATTACCCAGAAGGTAATGTCGCCAAGTTTTGAGTGCATGGATTACAGCTACAAGCTCTAGATCATGTGTGGGATAGTTTTCCTCATGGGGGTGTAATTGCCGTGAGGCATAGGCAATTACCTGACGATCTTGCATGAGTATGCAACCTAGTCCTTGTTGCGAGGCGTCGCAATAGATAATAAAGTCCTTGGAGAAATCTGGTGGTACCAGTACGGGAGCAGATGTTAGGCATCTTTTTCAGTTCCTGAAAGCTGAACTCGCACTGTGGGGTCCACTCGAACTTTTTATCTTTCTTGAGGAGTTTAGTTAGAGGTTTAGCAACCTTGGAGAAATTCTAGACAAAGCGGTGGCAATAGCTCGCTAAGCCAAGGAAGCTCCAAACTTGCTCGACCGTTACAGGTGGAGTCCAATCAAGTACGGCTTGAACTCGCTCGGGATTGACAGCAATACCCTTACCATAGATTACATGGCCTAGATAGGTCACTTCTGGCAACCAAAATTCACACTTGGAGAATTTTGCATAAAGGCGATGCTCTCGAAGTTTCGTCAATACCAGCCTTAGATGTTCGGCATGTTCCTCTTCATTCTTGGAGTAGATGAGTATATCATCGAGGTATACTACGACGAATTTATCCAAATACTCCATGAAGACCGAGTTCATTAACCGAGAGAAGGTGGCTGGGGAAATGGTTAAACTAAAGGACATAACGGTGTACTCGTATTGGCCATAACGAGTAACAAAGGCCGTTTTGGGAATGTCCCCGTTTTTGATTTTGATTTGATGGTAGCCCAACCTCAAATCCATCTTGGAAAAGACTGGGGATCCAGCGAGCTGGTCATACAGATCGTTGATCCTGACAAGCGGATACTTGTTCTTGATAGTGACCAAGTTGACAGGTCGGTAATCAACAACCATACGATCCGTTCCATCCTTCTTCTTGACGAAGAGGACGGGGCAAGCCCAAGGGGAGGAACTAGGACAGATTAAACCCTTTTTCAAGGACTCATCGAGTTGGTTCTTAAGCTCGGCTAGTTCTAAGGATGCCATCTTATAAGGTCTCCTAGAAATTGGAACGGTTCCTGGAACAAGGTCTATCACAAACTCGACATCCCTGTCAGGTGGAACACCTGGCAGTTCTTCTGGAAAGACATCCAGAAAGTCCAGGACTACCTTAATATCCTCAAGGTATGGAAGGGGGTTGACATTTAGGGAGTAAAGCTGGCGCTTGGCCACTCGAGTTAAGACATTGACTGTCTTGCCCGATGGGTGAGTAAGTTGAACGGTTCTAGTGGCACAATCAATCTTAGCATAATGAGCTAACATCCAGTCCATATCCAAGATGATGTTTATGTCCGAGGAATTGAGAGCTATTAAGGATGCAAGGAAGACAAGTCTATCGACAAGAATTTCATTCCCATGTCTTACTCTAGAAGTTTGCCATTTGGAACCCGGAGTTTGAATTACCATGGAAGTGGGCATGTCACAGAATGTCGTGTTATGCAATCAAGCATAGTTCTCAGATATGAATGAATGAGATGCTCCCATATCGAAAAGAACAGATGCCGGATGGCAATTAACAGGGAGCGTACCAAGGACGATGTCAGGATGATCATGAGCCTCCTCAGCTGAGACATAGTTGACATGGCCACGTGCAGTGGTGACTGGCTTGGCGTAGAATGTCTTTCCCGCTGGCTTACCATGGCCAACGGACTTTCCAGACTGATTGGGGTTGTTGTTCTGGGGACACTCTCGACTGTAGTGACCCGGCTCTCCACACTTGAAACATGTCACAACATTGGGGCGTGCAGCAGCATTAGCAGCGGGGCCACCATAGGGCTTAGACGGTGCAAACTGCTGGTTGGGGCGAGGCGCCTCAAAGGATGGCCTCGGAATGAACCTGGGCAGCAGTGCCGTGCTTAGAATCCACACCCGGCGCTTCTGAGATCCAGAGCCGGATGAAGAACCAAAATCACGAGAGTGCTTGCGTGAAGCATCATAGTCAGACTGGCATGTCTCAGCACTGATGGCTTTATTGACCAACTTCTGAAAGGAGGTGCACTCGTGCAGATGAAGATCGCGGCGAAGCTCAGGGCTAAGTCCCTTGCGGAACCTTGCCTACTTTTTAGCGTCGGTGGATACCTCTTCAGGAGCATATCATGCCAGATTCCCAAATTCACGACTATTTGCATCCACAGTCAGTCTTGCTTGGGTGAAATTGCAGAACTCTTCCCTCGTGCGATCTATGAGACCTTCCGGGATGTGATGCTCATGGAAAGCCTCATTGAATTCAGCCCAAGTAATGATTTGGCCGACCGGGCGCATAGCCTCAAAGTTTTCCCACCAAAGGCTAGCAGGGCCTTCGAGTTGATAGGCAGCATAGGTAACCTTATCAGCTTCGGCTACGTTGGCAGAACATAGCTTGTGTGTGATGTTGCGGAGCCAGTCATCCGTGTCGAGGGGCTCGATAGAATGATTAAACTTTGGTGGGTACAACTTGATGAAGTCATTAATTGACACCAAGTCGTTTTGCTGATGGCGTGCAGTGTTCTGCTCAATCCGCTCCAGCAAGCGGTTAGTCTCACGCTTGTTTCTTTCCGCCTCCAGCATAACTTCGGCCAGAGAAGGCGGGTGAGGCAGATTTTCACCCCTAGCTGCACTGGCTTCCCCCTGCTCCGGGGCAACAGGTTTGCTGCGGGTGTTGACCATCCTAGGAAAAACAAGACAATGGTTTAGAAAAGGATGGCACAAACTTAGCAAGGAAGTGCAGAATGTAATGGATAACATGGAATGCTAAGATGTTCATTGCACGACATGGTAATATAGAAACTGCCATATATATACCATTGGTCATACACACCGTACATAGTTTAGTACAAGCCCATGCTAGAGTACAACTACGGTGAAAGACATTACATCTCATCGAAGGCATTCCAAGCTCCTATACATTATTTTTCTACACCTCCGGAGCATGATACACACCAAGTCGTATCCCACGGTCACGCGGGACTGTGGAGAATACAACTATTACAATACTAGTGAAACTACTACTAGCTCAGACGGCTCCGTAGTAATCCTCATAAAAGTCGCCACCAAAGCCTGGAAGTGGAACATGATCATCTGGGAATAGACGGTCCTGCGGAGCCTGTGGACCATAGGGGCTCGGATGTGGCCTTGGTCCCACAGGCGGTGGCAGACAGGGACCACGAGGAGGGGTGATGCCTCCTACATCGCGCCACTCCATACAATCTGGCAATCCAGACCGTACAGGGTACAAGTCCCTCATATCCATGTATCTTGCTTGCACCGTAGGTGCAAACCGAGTCAAAGTGGCCCAATGATCAGAACGAGTGTGGAAAAGCTCCATACGCAAGGCCCGATTTTCGTGGTCCTTATCCTCGAGCATCTCGGCAGTGGTGTGGAGTAGTGACTCCTCATGTGTAGAGTCATAGTACAAAGCCTGATAGCACCCCTGTGCTCCAGGAAGTGAGGCTGGCAAGTAGCGGAAGTCGGTGTTCTAAAGCAAGGCAGTCCTGGCTCGAATGATATTCATTATTGAGTAAGCTGCATCCTACACAGACAACTCAATAGTGAGCCCAAGTCCATAGGAACAGTGAAGGGGCTCAGTGGCTCCAGGATAAGAGGGATATATCCTGACGGTACAAAGGTACTGGCTCTGGTTGAAGTCTCGGAACTACTCCTCGACGGTATATCAAGTGTCCTGAGCAGTAGTGCTGGGCTAGCAGGACTCCGGTGAACCAGGCTGTAGCGGACTACTATGGCTCGAGGAGCACTAGACTACATTTCCCCATACGAGAGGCTGCCAAGGATAAACAACTAGATTGTCGGATCCCACACATACCAAGCATTTCAATCATACACACAATATGCTCGACATGTTCAAATACAACATGGCATCACAAAAAACTCTACAACTCAAGTACTTTATTTAAAGGCTCCCGAGAGCCATACATAACATGTTCATACAGGTAGGGGTCACATGACCCGACACTCAAGTCATACAAGCATACAAGCACATGCGGAAGAAAATAGTCTGAGTACAGACACTAGAAAGAAAGAAGGCTTGTCGAAGCCTATCTATCTACAAAGGGGGGCACGGAGAGGCACGTGGGTTAGTGCGTTGAGCTCCTGGGGGTGCGGTAGGGCTAGTGGACAAGGTGGCGCGGCCGTTGGGTGGCCGGAGCCTCGGCGGCGACAAGCTCCGCGGCGGCGCATGCGAGTGAGCTACATGCAGTCGCTACGGGGCTCGAGAGAGGGAACGGAGAGGGTGGGGAGGTAGCTAGGCTCACGGCGGTTGCGACGGAGCTGACGACGAGGTCGGGGATGGCCTGCTGCGACGGTGACGGCGAAGGGGGTCTCCGGCGGTGGCGGAGTCAGCCATGGCGTCAAGAGAGCGAGGGAGAGAGCAGGGGGAAGTGTGAGGTGTCCAGGGGGTCGGGGGTGCGACGTGGAGGTCGTATCGCCCGTCCAGCGACGAAGCGGCAAGTAGGAGGTGACGCACGATGGTGCGCGCGCGCCGGGCACGCGCCCGTCGTCCTTCTGTCCCAAGGAAGGGGATGACTGGCACGACAAGATGGACTGGGCCGTGCTGGGCCGGCCTCTTGGGCTATAGGCGCGCCAGGTAAGAAGGCCTAGGTGGGTTTCTCTCTCTCTGTTTTTCAGTCTTTATTTATTTTCTATTATTTCTGTAACTTTAGGGCTTTATTAAAAATGCCGGGGCATTTCCAAAAATCATAAAATTAATCATGGCTACTGCTTAGAATAAATCCAACAGTAAACATTTTAGTTTATGATTATTTGAGCATTTAAAATATTTTATAGTATTTAAATGCCCAAATGCAAATACTATATGAATTAATCCAATGACCTTAAGATGTCCTAGAAAAATGTGCACCATTTTTGTCAAAGGTTTTAACCCAAAAGAAAAAGGGAGGACTTTTTAGAAGGGCATTTCAGGTTCATTGAAAAAGTTTTTTAGTAAACCCTAGTTGTTCCAGGGGGTGCTGGGGGTTCTATCATCCCCATTTCATCTTTCTGGGAAATTTAGACATGATACAATCACTCTAATGCATGACCTAGCTAGGGTGTGACATTTGCTAAACGCGGGATGACTGGTTCTTCAGGCAGCGGGGCCGGACATTGGATCCGCTTCGCCCTCTCCATCCAGTCCTGAAGAATCGATGATGATAAAAGCTTAGATATCATCCTTGAAACAAGCAAGTAAGGGATTCAGTAAGAATGATGTACCTTGTTGGCGAGATGGTTGATGTCATACCTGCGGTCTGAATCTGTGGCTGGCGGTGTTTCGTTGCCCCTAAAAAGAAACCTCCAAGCATCTTCGTGAGCGGTTTCGAAGAGCCTCTTCAGGGTATGGTGCTTCTTCGGATTGAACTCGCATAGAGGGCGGCTTCGGCTTTGGCATGGAAGAATCCGGCGAACTAGCATCACCTAGATTATATCGACGAGTTTGATATCTCTATCCATGATGCTTTGAATACGCGTTTGCAGCGCTGTCATCTCATCTGGCGAACACCAGTTCGGGCCCTTCTCGACCCAGGAGGCTTGTCGCATGGGAGTGCTGGAGTTGAATTCGGCAGTTGCGGCCCAGGTGATGCCGCGGGATTCTGTGATATAGAACCAATGTTTCTTCCATTCTTTTACAGTCTCCACGAAAGTGCCTTTCGGCCAGGAGACATTGGCCAGCTTGCTCACCATGGCGCCTCCGCACTCCGCGTGCTGGCCATCCACCACCTTCGGCTTCACATTGAAGACCTTGAGCCACAGCCCGAAGTGGGGCTGGATGCGGAGGAAGGCTTCACACACGACGATGAACGCCGAGATGTTGAGGAGGGCATTCGAGGATAGATCATGGAAGTCTATCCTGTAGTAGAATATCAGACCACGGACGAAGGGGTGGAGTGGAAACCCTAACCTGCGGAGGAAATGAGGGATTAATACTACCCTCTCGTTGGGCTTCGGCATGGGAACGATTTGTCCCTGGGCCGGAAGGCGGTGGGCGATTCCCTTCGCCAGGTACCCGGCCGCCCGAAGCTCGGCGATGTCCTCCTCCTGGACGGAGGAGGCCATCCACTTGCCTTGACCGCCGGATCCAGACATGGTTGAGTGCTTGCTCGAGACGGAGAAGATGAGAACTTGGGTGCTGGACCTCAAGAATAGAAGGGTGGAGGAAGAGAGAAGGCGTGGGTGAAGAAAAGGGATTCTTATCTCCTTATAAAGGCAATAAATATTGGACGCCTCCCCACTCGCCTTAAAATTCACCTACTCCCGAGGGCTGTGTAAACGGCACGGTTGGGTTACCCATGCCCGTATTGATGAGAATCCCGTAATAAGGGGACACGATCTCTACTTTGACAAGACGTGCCAATGGCAACCGCGTCTCGAAACATGGAGCGGCGGACGAAAAACGGTTCGAAATTATGACCGGATAGATGTGATGTCATGTTACGAAAGCTTTTCAGCAGATTGGACTCGTGTAAAATTATATTCTCTCTACGGTTGTGTGTGGTGTGTGTTACAGGTTCGGACACGTCGATACGTCCGAAGACTATTCTGGAGTTCGGAAGGGGGAACCCGCCTTGCAATGCCGAAGACAGGCCTACGCGCTGGATACCTTATCATTGAAGCCAGGTTTAGGGGCTACTGTGGGAGTCCGGGACTAAGGGGTCCTCAGGCGTCTGGCCTGTTAGCCATGGGCCAGACTGATGGGTTGTGAAGATACAAAGACCGAAGACTACACCCGTGTCCGTATGGGACTCTCCTTGGCGTGGAAGGCAAGCTTGGCGACTAAATATATAGATTCCTTTCTTTGTAAAACCGACCTTGTGTAACCCTAGATCCTCCCGATGTCTATATAAACCGGAGTACTTAGTCCGGAGGAGACACATTATCATAGCCATACAAGCTAGACCTCTATGGTTTAGCCATTACGATCTCGTGGTAGATCAACTCCTGTAATACTCATATTCATCAAGATCAATCAAGTAGGACGTAGGGTATTACCTCCATAGAGAGGGCCCGAACCTCGGTAAAACATTGTGTTCCCTGTCTCCTGTTACCATCAAGCTTAGATGCACAGTTTGGGACCCCCTACCCGAGATCCGCCGGTTTTGACACCGACACCAGGACCTCAGGAGAGGCGGAAGAACCCGGAGACAGCAATGCGGCAGAAGGAGGAGGAGGCGACGTCGTCACCATGGCCCGGGAGGCCAAAATCTCCTGAGCCTCGCGGATCCCAGCGCCTGATCCGGACGTTGGCACCTCCGGAGCCAGCGGGGCCATGGGGGCTAACTCCTCCCGAGGATGCTCCACCAAGCTCGTGAGGATGACCGGGCTGGAGAAGCACAAGCGCCATCGCTGCCCTTATCCAATTGAGAGGGGTGCGGCCACAGGAGGCGATCTGGGCTCGAGCAGTACCACCTCGTCCTCCTTCCTCTTCTTCGCCATAGTCGTCGGCCTAGTTGCACAACAGAGAAGCATCAAGGACGAGCAGCAGAAGCAAGAACAAGGCAGGAAAAGAACACTTAATGGTCCACCGCGGTGTAGTCCCTCCGCTTCTTAAGCTTGAAGCCAGAGAGCCTCGCAGCCTGAGGCGCAGACACGCGGGCTCCAGGAGCAGAAGTAGGGGCAGCAGACGCATCGGAAGCAGCTCCAGGCGGTGTCAGCGTAGGAGCATCGTCCCGGGAGATCAGCGCCGACCTGCCACTCGTTGGAACCGCGGGCGGCTCCTCTCTCTCCGGGAGGATGCCAGCCTCGTTATCGTCATCGGGCAGGGTGCGGAGGATGTCGGGCTTGCACAAGGGGGAGGTCACCCCATCCCCTCGGGGGTCGCCTCCGAGTCGCGCTCCTCGTCCTCCTCCTCTTCCCCCTCCCTGCAGGAATCGCCAGAAGACACGTCCACCGTCGCCGTTGCCACCGGAACCCCAGGGGGCGCCGGCGGCACCAGGCCACGCTCGTCAAAGGTGGGCATGGCGGCCGCGACCTACGCCCTGTCCTTCCGAATGAACAAGGGAATGTGGGCACTCGGCGGATACTCTTGGTCGTCCCCGACCAAGAGGCGGAGAGCCACAACGAGCTTCTCTTCGAACAAGGCCTCCGGACTCAAGAGAAGCTTATCTTCTCCATCCCCAAGCATCCACAAGGGGTGCGAGTGCGCCTGGAGAGGAGCCACCTGCAGCACCAGGAATTCCCTCAGGAGCATGGCCCCCGTCAGCTTTGCCGCCTTCGCATTGCCCGGTCTCAGCTCGGCGGTCATCTTCTCCAGCACCGACTTCGACCGGTCGTTAGTAAGCTTCACGCGGGACCACCCCTCATCAGATTGGGGCATCTCCGTCGGCATCTTCAATCGTCGGTGGACACACTTGGCATCCATCATGACCCACTTGCTCCTGAAGCAATCGGCCTTCTTTTCGGCCTTCGAGATCGCGTTGGCCTTGCCGGCTGCGACGAAGTTGACGCACCACGAGGTGTGGCTGTCATTGATTCAGAGGAAGAAGAAGTGGCGCAGCAGTGCCACGGACAGCATCATCCCGACATATGCCTCATAGTAGAAGGCAAAGATCGACAAGAGAAGATCGGAGTTGGGATGGAGATGGAGGGTCTGCAACATGTAATGTCGGAGGACGTCAGAGACAAAGTCGGAGAAGGGGGGAACCAGGCCCGCGACAACGCTGCTCATAAAGAAGGGGTAGAAGGAGCTCTTCGAAGCCTTCGACAGGGTGGAGCCAGCCCGGAGCTCGGTCTTCCCCTTCTCGTTGTTCACCCCCGCTGTCAGCAGGCGTGTGGCAGCGAGGTTCTTCTCTGAGACATTGGGCGCGTCCAGAGCCGGCTCGTACCAGGAAGGCGGCGAAACGGCCTTGGGCTTTCGAGGCACCATTGGTCGGAAGCTCGGAAGGGGATTGAAGGAGATCTAGAGATTTCGGAAGCAAGGAGTGAGAGAGGGGATCTGGAGCAAGATGAAGGAAAGCAATGAAAGAAAGCGTTGCCCGCACCGGCCTTTTTGTCAGATGGGCAGTTGCCGAGGCAGCACGAGGAAGAGGAGACGCCCACGTCCAATCAGTCGCCACACGCCAACCGTGGCCGCAGGCTGTTGGGGCCCGCAGCGCTCCGCACTTGCCCTTTGGCTCGCCTCAAAGCCAAGTCCAAGCGCGCCTTGGGCCCGGGGGCTACTGTGGACGTTCTGGGAACGGGGGTCCCCAGACTTGCCTGCCTGCGGCCCATAGCGTGGCTCCACCAGCGGCCCTGTACGACCCATCGTCACCAGCAAACACTGGGCCAAGCCTCGCAAGGCGGATGACACAAGACCTCCTCAGGGGCGTCCTCACCAGGCTAGCTCACGAGGGGCGGAGAGATCAAGGCAAGGGACACCTCGCGAGGTTTCTGTGATGCAAGCCATGACGACTGGAGCCAGGCGGGCGCCAACGCGCAGTGTCCTCGTTTCCTCTTTGGTGCTAAAGAGGCAAGCGCAGGCGAGGAGTCCTGAGGCATCAGGCAAAGATTTCCATATCGTTGCAACAAGACCAAGGCCAGCAGGACGGAGGTCACCGTGGAGCCCAAGACGGCGTCACCACTAGCGCCTTTGGCAGCACGAAGACTACTTTTGTCAGGATAACTTGTACTAGTTGTCTCCCTTTGAATTTGGCCGTTGTGGGATCCCTTCCCGCTCAACCACTCAAGTTCACCAAGCACAAGAACACCTCTCCTCAGGAGGTTGTTCTTCCCTTGTAACTGTTCATCCTCAGCCCAAGAGGCAATCCACCACACCACACTGGAGTAGGGTATTACACGACATCGGTGGCCCAAACCAGTATAAACTCTTGTGTCTCCTATTCTTTGGGTTCGTCGAGTTAGGCCATGAGATCATGAAGTGTGCGAACTAAGGGGGGTGAGGGAGCCCTGGATTAGGGGGTCCTCGGACAACCGGACTATATACTTTGGCCGGACTGTTGGACTATGAAGATACAAGATTGAAGGCTTCGTCCCGTGTCCGGGTGGGACTCTCCTTTGCGTGGAAGGCAAGCTTGGTGATTCGGATATGTAGATCTCCTTCTCTATAACCGACTCTGTGTAACCCTAGCCCCCTCTGGTGTCTATATAAACTGGAGGGTTTAGTCCGCAGGACAAGAACAGTCATAATCATAGGCTAGCTTCTAGGGTTTAGCCTATTTACGATCTCGTGGTAGATCAACGCTTATAATACTCATATCATCAAAATCAATCAAGCAGGAAGTAGGGTATTACCTCCATCGAGAGGGCCCGAACCTGGGTAAACATTGTGTCCCCCGCCTCCTGTTACCATCAGCCTTAGACGCACAATTTGGGACCCCCTACCCGAGATCCGCCGGTTTTGACACCGACATTAGTGCTTTCATTAAGAGTTCCACTGTGTCGTCATGATAAAGGCTTGATGTCTCCTTCAATCATCAGCAACGACGCGATCCAGGATGAGGTTTTTCTCCTCGGACAGATCTTCATATTCGGCGACTTCGTACTATGGGCCAACTCGCTTGGCCATATGGAGCAGATCGAGAGCTACACCCCTGGCCATCAGGTCAGGTTTGGAAGCTTGAAATATACTGCCAATATCCGCGGAGACTTGATCTTCGACGGATTCGAGCCCATGTCAGGTGCACCGCAGAGTCACGACGAGCATGACTTAGCCTTGCCGTCGGACGGTGTTCGGGAGATCACACCTGCCGCTACTCCGTCCCTCAATCCGGACCAGATCATGCCATCCGAGGATGGGTGGATGGACCCCGCCATGGAGGCCGCATACTCAGCGGTGATAAAGCTGAATACTGACTTCACCTCCTATGAGACCTGTGTCATCGGACCCTTGGATTCGTCCCCGGCCACAGTCTCCGAACCACTTGCATCTGTGCCTATCGAATCTGATTAGGCATCAATCATGGAGTTTACCTTCGAGGATATCTTTCTGCACTCGCCCTTGGGTGACGTGCTAAATTCATTGAGGTCTCTCTCCTTGTCAGGAGACCCTTGGCCGAACTATGTCCGGCTTGAGTGGGAAGCGGACGACGAAATTCGTTCCCCACCCACCACCCACTTAATAGCCAGTGTCGACAACTTAACCGACATGCTTGATTTCGGCTCCAAAGACATCGACGGTATGGACGACGATGCAAGAGAAGAACTGGAACCACCGCCCACAGGGTGCTGGACAGCCACCTCATCATATGATATATATATATATATGGTGGACACCCCCAAAGAAAGCAATGGCAATGAGGCAACGGAGGATAATTCCCTCGAGAAGCAATCTAAGCACCAGCGTAATCGGCGCCGCTCTAAGCCCCGCCATAGCAAAAGCAGCGATACCGGCATAAGAGACAATAACGCTGCGGATAGTGCCAAAGATGAAGACAATCCCCTCCAGCTAGGCTTCGAGCGGGAGGATGGGCAAGCTAGCCCTAAGGAACAGGCGATAGATGGAGAATTAGAGGATGACAATTACATGCCCCTCTCCGAAGATGTTGTGAGCCTCGGCGACGAAGAATTCATCGTGCCTGAGGATCCCGTCGAGCAGGAGCGCTTCAAGCGTCGGCTTATAGCCACAGCAAAAAGCCTGAAGAAAAAGCAGCAGCAGCTTCAAGCTGATCAAGATCTTCTAGCGTATAGATGGACCGAGGTCCTGGTAGACGAGGAATACGAACTCGAGCGCCCAACCAAAAGTTACCCAAAGCGCAGGTTGCTAACCCAACTCGAGGAGCAAGCATTAAAGCCTACACTACCAGCGTATGATGCGGCTGACCGGCCACCTCGTGGCCGAGACAAAATGACATATCAGCCCAAATTCCAGCCCGCACCCCGTCGCCAGTCAAACAAAAACACCAAGGCCCGAGGCTACACGCAGGACCTGCGAGACGTATTGGAAAACAAAGCAGGACATACAAGATCGATCTACGGATCACGGGGGCATGCCCCAATGCGTGAGGACGACTGTCACGCCGGATATACTAAAAGCAAATCCTGTCGGGCCAAATACAGCAGACAAGACTCGTATGAACTGCATCGTGATATAGCCCGGCATAGAGGTGCCGCACACCCCCTATGCTTAACCGATGAAGTAATGGATCACGAATTCCCAGAAGGGTTTAAACCCATGAACATTGAATCTTACGATGGTACAACAGACCCTGCGGTATGGATTGAAGATTTGCTCCTCCACATCCACATGGCCCACGGTGACAATCTACATGCCATCAAGTACCTCCCACTAAAACTCAAAGGGCCGGCTCGACATTGGCTGAATAGCCTGCCGACAAACTCCATTGGCAGTTGGGAGAACTTGGAAGATGCATTCCTTGACAACTTCCAGGGCAATTATGTGCGACCACCGGATGCTGATGACTTGAGTCACATAACCCAACAGCCCAGGGAGTCAGCCAAGAAATTCTGGACTCGGTTCCTAACTAAAAAGAACCAAATTGCTGACTGTCCGGATGCCGAGGCCTTAGCGGCATTTAAGCATAACATCCGCGACGAGTGGCTTGCCCGACACCTCGGCCAAGAGAAGCCGAAGTCCATGGCAACCCTCACGACACTCATGACCCGCTTTTGTGAGGGCGAGGACAGCTGGCTGGCTCGCAGCAACAACACATCAAGAAATCCTGGCAATTTAGATGCCAAAGACAGCAACGGCAAGCCACGTCGCAACAGACACAAGCGCCGCAACAACGGCGACAACGCCGAACACACAATAGTCAATGTCGGAATCAGTGCCTCTAAATCCGGTCAGAAGAAAAAGCCGTTCAAAAGAAGCAATCCGGGCCCGTCCAGTTTGGACCGCATACTCGATTGCTCGTGTCAAATTCACGGCACCCCCGATAAACCATCCAACCACACCAACAGAGAATGCTGGGTGTTCAAACAGGCCGGCAAGTTGAATGCCAAAAACAAGGAAAAGGGGCTGCATAGCAACGACGAGGAGGAGCCCCGGCCGCCGAACACAGGAGGATAGAAGAAATTTCCTCCCCAAGTGAAAACGGTGAACATGATATAACGCAACCCATATTCCCATGCAGGAACGGAAGCGTGCACTAAGGGACGTCTATGCAATGGAGTCGCCCCAAATTCAACCCATGGTCTTCTTGTTCGATCACTTTCGATCGCAGGGACCTCCCTACCAGTATCCGCCATGGCGGTTCTGCCGCATTGGTCCTTGACCCCATCATTGACGGATTTCACCTCACTCGAGTCCTTATGGATGGCGGCAGCAGCCTGAACCTGCTCTATCAGGATACTGTGTGAAAAATGGGTATCGACCCCTCGAGGATCAAACCCACAAAAACCACCTTTAAAGGTGTCATACCAGGTGTAGAGGCCTATTGCACGGGCTCAATCACACTGGAAGTGGTCTTCGGATCTCTGGACAACTTCCGAAGCGAGTTGATCTTCGATATCGTCCCCTTCCACAGTGGTTATCACGCACTGCTCGGATGAACCACATTCGCCAGATTCAATGTGGTACCGCATTATGCATACCTCAATCTCAAAATGCCAGGACCTCGCGGGGTTATAACAGTTAATGGAAACACAGAACGCTCGCTCCGTACGGAGGAGCACACTGCGGCCCTTGCAGCTGAAGTACAAAGCAGCCTTCTGAGGCAAACCGCCAATTCGGCGATAAAGCCCCCGGACACCTTTAAGTGAGTCCGGAGTACCCTGCAACATGGTCGCTCGGCACATTCAGAGCTCGCCTAGCAATTCGGCCTGCATCCTAGTCCCAGTCAAGTGGCGAAATTTGCGCCGCGCGTACATAATTACACACTCAAAATACCATGGGCATAGGCGGAGGCACGGCTATGGTACGGCCCACAATGCGGCTCAACCGCCTCAGGACCCGTATATCTTTACCATTTTCTTCCTTTCAGGACCCTATTCTCTGAAGGCCCTCTCCGATAGCCTAATTATCGGACCCATCACGGGAAGGAAGCACCAAGGAAGCAAGAAGCTTTAACATACAAGGGAATCCCCAGGTGGTCTCTGATAACGATCGCTATACCTGTTTTATATACCCACACACAGCTTGCCCTTGGATAGGACATGTCAAATAGTCCTATTTTTGCTTATTGCACTACTTGTATACATACACTTTGACGTATCATCTAAATAACAATGTACAACGTTAGCTTATTATTGCATTTCTTCATATTTTTTCCATGTCTGCTTATTTACAGCAAACTAGCAGGGTCCCGAACTGTGCGTCTAGGGTCGATGGTAATAGGAGATAGCGGACAGAATGTTACCCAGGTTCGGGCCCTCTTGATGGAGGTAATACCCTACTTCCTGCTTGATTGATCTTGATGAATATGATGATTACAAGAGTTGATCTACCACGAGATCGTAATGGCTAAACCCTAGATGTCTAGCCTGTATGATTGTGATTTTCTCTATGGGCTAAACCCTCCGGTTTATATAGACACCGGAGGGGCCTAGGGTTGTACAAAGTTGGTTTACAGAGGAAAGAATCTTCATATCCGAACGCCAAGCTTGCCTTCCACGCAAAGGAGAGTCCCATCCAGACATGGGCGGAAGTCTTCTATCTTGTATCTTCATGGCCCTTCAGTCCGGCCCACATCACATAGCCCGGACGCCAGAGGACCCCTTAATCGAGGACTCCCTTAGTGTGCGGTAGTTTTCATGTACGACGATATTACGACGGTCCGATGTTTCGTAATCCTGTCTGACACTCATACAATGATTAGCTAGTCTTCTTAATTAGTTACCGCATGTAGTTTGGGAAAAGCGAATGTGTGTGATTGTCTACTTATCATACACGTTCTATAATCGTGAACCTTTTGTGATGGGTCGTGCATCATAAACGTAGCATCACAGAATACCGACTGCGAGGACAAACGAGTTGCAAGGATGCAACGTCCGGGTGGCTCCCTGTCCGCGACGGTTTCTGGGTCGTGTGGAAAGGGGTTAAAAACCATTTGTATAGCACCTCATTGTACTAGTGTTGGGCCCATCGCCCTTTGCACTCCTGCAGATTGCATGGACGGTCGGGATCAGTCCTGGCTACCTCCTTATACAAGGCAGGTGTTTACGCGGACCACCCGGGCGCGTGTCACTCAATCGCTGACGTCCTGTAACACCCTGGATTTTGGCTTTTTCTTTTTCCTTTTTTTCCCTTGAATTATTGCTTTGATTTTTCTTTTCCGTGGCTCCGCGATCCTAAAACTTGGGAAGATCATATCTTCCTAGGTTTCATAGTGGCTTGTCATCCTCAAAACCCTCCCTAGCTCATGTCATTTTCATCCTAGTCCTATCCCAATATTCTTCTTTTTATTGGGAACATTCTTTTCTATTAAAGGAATAACTAGCAGGATCACCCGCACATTTGTAAGGCTAGATTTTTTAACGAATCATATATTTTTGTCTTTTATCGTCCATATTTGTTTTGAATTCTTTATATGGAATATTGGCTTTGTAATGATGTTGTGGCATTTAGTGGTGCATATTTAAGTGTAAAAGAACTTTATTTATGCTGGGAACTAAGAACGAAGTTCTCACCTACATAAAACATGAAACAACTTATTTAGAATTGCTTGCCATTTAGTTATTTCCTTGTGGGAAACTAATATATGATTTCAAATTACAATATTATCATGTGATAAACCTTTGAAAATATATAGAAATATTTCCTCCAAAGCAGATATCAAGTAATATGCTTTGGGCATTGTTTTAGATATTCCCGTTAAGCTACAGTTGGTATTACAGTGGATTGTAATTTAATTTTCAGATCCCTTTTTCCTCTTTCTGCCTAAACAATTCTTTTTGCATAGTAAACACACTTTGTATAGTCTTATGTATGTACTATTCTTAGATACAACACTTTCTCTTGCCCCAAGACATGGTTAGCTCTGAACCAACATGTGGTTGGATGGTTAGGAGGACTATGGTATCCCTGCCCATCAGAGTTTTAGTCCCAGACATGAAATTGGTGTTTCATTTTCCTAGATTTATTTTAGGCCTTTCTGGCGATGTGTGTCTAGTGGAGGACGCGTTCCCGTCGACTACGAAGGAGTCTGTGGAAATTTTGTCAATCTCAAGATGATGTGCTCACTCCGTTTGCCGTAGAAGCTCATAGGGATAGTGTCAGCGTGCGTGCTTTCATAGGGGTGAGTGCATGTGACCGACTTTGATTATATTGTGTTCTATAAAAAAGACAGAGTTAGCTCTACCGGTGACCACTAATTCCTGCATATACATCCCCTCGTATTGGTTTAGCTTGTATAATTATCTTCGAGTACTCTTAGACCCCACATGATTGTATATATAAGATCCATGCACGTTGCTTTTTCGAGGATATTATCGTAGAAATATGCTCAATATTTTCCATATTTCAAGCAGCCCACATGGAATATTCATATGATTGTTCCTCCCATTCACTATTTCATTTTCTTGTGTAAAGCTCACTTTTATTTTCTTGTTACTATAATATATCTCTATTTTCCCTCGCAGTATAAGTTATGGTTATCTTTGGCATTACGGTGGATTACTCAACTACATTTGTGCCACGAAAACATTGTAGTGGAAATGTGTGTCTTGACAAAATATTATTAAATGTAGACCTTTTTCATGAAATATATTAGTTTTTTGTAAGGGCGTTGGTGGTGACACTAACATCTACAATCCATCATACGAAACTATAGCTTCATACTATTTTTTGGATTTTTCTTGGATATTCTTCTTACAATCCTCACGCATCGCATATTTATGTTTTACTATATATGAATTCTTGGGGTACTCTCCAACAAAAATTGAAACAAACATTGATGACTCATAATTAACCGCAGGTCGTCACCCATCACGGACTTCATCATTGGTTGTGTTTCAATTGTGTTTTCTGCTTTCACGAATCCTTGTCTTGCTCTATTCTCGCGACTATCTGAATCATTGTAGCTGTCTCTATATGTTCAATTATACTGCTAAAATATTTCATCATACATTACTCTTGTCATAGCTCCTTTTTTACATTTTCGATATCATTTGGCTTGACTAAAAATATATATGAATGATTATTTAGACATTGTCTCGATCTCTAGCACGTATCTTTGACTATGTTTTTTGTACGCATATGCTGCTAGAAAATTGCAAACTCTGTACTGTGAATAAATATTTGATGGTAAGTTGCGATGAAGATAACATTTTATTACTTACATTAACCTATCTAGCACCGGTGTCACACAGTCAATTTCTTTTATCTTTAGTATTTTGTCTTCTATTTAGAATCTTTGTTGGCAATCAGTTTTTTTCCGCAAAAAATGAAATCAGTTTCTTTTTCTTTTTCTTTTTTGCGGGAGCAATCAGTGATAAAGTAGTTTTATTTTTATTTAGGTACTAATAATGAATTTGGTGGGTCCTTTTTAAAAAAAAAATTGGGTCAGGACATTGCTGCCTCCATATAGCTTTTTGATGCTGTACATGCATGGTTTGATGCGTGGCCCCTAGTCCGAATGTTTTTTATTGGACAATCCTTTTTGACTGAACATTATTTATATACTTGATTGATTCGTAATCAAGCTGAACTTTTTTTCATGTACGTGACGGAGTATACATCCATCTTTCCCTACTAATAAAGCGCTTATTGCTTCTGGTCGTACGTCGTCAGCGATTTTGCAGAAAAGCCCCTCTGCTTGTGAGAATTCAACCCGCAGTCCCTGTTTAAGTGGATCTGAGATAACGATTCATTTTTACAAAAAGAACCCTACGTTTGTAAGAATTCGGTCCGTGACCCTTTGTTCTATCTTATCCACATGCTTCCTTTCCGGCGCGGTGGGGCGGCACTCTTCGCGGCGGCGATAGCTCCGGATGGGCTCGTGGGCGAGCGCGCTGCAGGAGGCTTCGCGGCGTCCGAAGGACGTGTCGCAACCTGCCTCCATCCCCGGCCGTCTTTGGCCCAACCTCCGACTCCTTTCCAGCGCGGCAGAGGACGAGAAGGTGAGGGGCGGCGTCGCGCTCTACTCCACCTACAGGCCGACATTCGTCCGTGTGGTAGCCGACGGCTACCGCGCCCCGGAGGTGCCGTCTACTCCCTGGGCGTGCTCCTGCTGGAGCTCCTCACCGGATAGTCCCAGTCGCACGCGACCGGCGGCATGTCCAGCGTCTGCAGGAGGGCGACAGCGGAGAGAAAAGGGAGGGCGGGAGGAAGGAGATGGGAGGCCGTAGGTAGAGGTGAGGTGCGGCGTGGTCCTGGTGCTGCTGCTCGCCGGCCATCGGCGCTAGGTGGGTCTTGGTGCGCGGACGTGTCGGGGATCGAGCGCGCTCTCCTCGCTCGCGGCTGGAGGCGTTCGGGGGATCGAGCATAATAGGACAACATGGTCGGGCTCAAGAGCGGCTGCACTAGAGGACGCCATGGTTGTTCCCTGGAGGCTGGAACCAGCTGCAGCGGATCCGATTCCATGGGCCACGGCTTTGAGGTAGCCAACAACGCATGGTGCCCGCGCTGAGCCATCGGCACCAGCATCGCCGAGAATGCTGGCTGCCTGGAGGTGCTCATCCCCGTGCTCCTGAAGCCCCTCCAGCAGGTCCTGCACGCGCGACCTCCATTCACTGTTGTTGGATGTCAGTCTGCATAAATCAACCGCTGGGCGAACGTGGCCGGCCGCGAGCACGCGCCAATGTCACGTGTCCACCACGGCCAGTCCTCTCCGGCCTCCACCGACGTAAGGTTCTCAATCTTCGACATCCTGCTATGTAGCCACTTGAAAGCCAAATCACTAACAGGCCGACGAAATCAAGGGTAGCCCCTGTTTCTGTCCCCGTTTCTCTGTCTCCCACCCAAATGCTGAGCTGTTCTTTTATTCAGTACATAAGCATCGACAAAGTTTTTAGCAAAGTTTCAGTTATGTTCTACCTGCTTTCTTCAGAGTTCAGAAAGTTGATTCAAGTCTGTAATGCTTCCACTAGATTCATAGATGCCACACTTCTGTTAGTATGTTCAATATTTTTGCCTGCTGAGACTAAATAGTGTAGCTGCTCTTCATCCAGTACACCAGCTCAATATTTGTAATATGCATGCTTGGTGCTTCATGTCCTTATTGCTGGAGTGTTTACTTCTGTGATGGCCCAGAAATAATCGACGCGATCTATATGGTAGTTGCTACATGAAAGCTTTGGTAGATGTATGACTCAACTGTTGCTACCTCTGTTATCCCGACAGCTCGATTAAATCTGTAGCCATCAGGTTCTCTAAGTGCTATGTAATCATGCATGCCACCAGCTAGACACAAAACAATCTTTTTATAAGAGTTTTCGGAGATCAGACGCACACATTCCTACCATCTCTCTCCTCTCAGCCAAATTCCCTATAACCCAGAATTGATCAGCTATGTACCCAAGAATTGCTACACAACATATTTTAAATCCCTACAGCCCAGAATTGATCAGCTACGTAGCTATGTATCCCCTTGACCCATGTTTGAGTTATTTTTCTGTCCCTTGCTCTCTGTCTGCAATTGTGCCTGCCGGTACACAGTCCAGAGTTTTACTAGGCTCATGTTCAGGGTAGAGGGCATCATATATTTTGTATTATGGTGTTGTGGGCATGCTGGAAGTTGTATGGAGGAACAATTGAGTGCAATATTGGCTTGAAATTTGTTGATTGATTCACTTCTCTTCTCCTAATACGAACTCCAATCTCAACACCTAGCCCCTCTGTCTCTCTCTATTCTTGGACACCCTTCTACTATAACAATTTCATTGACCGGAATTTATAGGAATTTGACCGATGTGTAGTTCACTGAAACTGCCCTCGAGTACATGCAATTCTGTGAAATACAAATTAAATTTTGTAGCTCTCTGATAGTTACATGAAACTGTCAGTTAAGCTTTACTCAAGTTGCTACTCATGTCACAGTGTCCATAATGCAGAACACATAATAAGATAAATCAAGCCAATGATTTTGTTCTTTTAGCCAGGTTCAGAGTTGTTCACTCTGAATATTCTGGGCACATCCATAAGCAAGCTAGCATGTATTATTCAATTGAAGCAAATGGCAGCTAAGTTATGAATGCTTCATTCTTTGTTCTGAACAAACACAGCTACTACTTTGTATTTTGAAGAACCGCGCCTGAGTGTGTTATGTTTTTATAGCTTGCAGAGTCTGGAGAGTAAAGCTTGTACATTTTGTAAATCATTTTCAGTTTCCCTTAGTATACAATTCTATACTGTATCAGGTTTTGCCATTGTCGATCATGTACTTCTTTCTGTGCTAGCAAGCATAGTTTCACCCCGTCAGAAAAAAGGAAGCATAGTTTCATCGTATCCCTAGATCAGTATAAATATATTTAGCTCATGTACACATGGCATTTGTTCGTTATAAGGTGCCGCTCTGTGTCCTCTCGCCCTGAGCGATCTGCCCTAAAGGCTACGAGATATTTTTTCTGAAAAATTGGTGCTACTTTCGATTGCTCACAATTTCAGTTTGGCTGATATGCATGGGAGTCTTTATATCAGCTACTTTGTCTGTTTTATTATGTAATTTTGCATTACGTTTCAGCTAATCAGTGATACAAGCCCCTGTTTCACTATATTTTTTTTGAAAAATTGTTGTTACTAGCCAAGGATTGAACCAAGAAATTTCATGTTGCTGACTACATATACCTGAACATGGTGGCTTGAACTTGTTATTCTGGGACATGATGCTGGAATAATTATTGAAGTTTCATATATTCTGCTCTTTATTCAGTTATCAATTAGCTTAATTGCATTCCTGATGGTAGTTTTAGATATGTAGCAAAAGAAAGGGTGCTTCATAATTCATTAGATGTAGACCAGTAGGGTCAATTACACATTGTTGGCTGTAAATGACTTTCAGTTTTAGCTTTCATAAAATTTAGACATGTGCTTTTCAACAATATGCTGTGGTTGATGGTGGTCCTGTGTGTTGGTTGAAATTATCATGTTGGATAATATTACTTTTACTAGCAGTTGCAGTGCTCTTATTATTTTATTTGTACAAATATCATCACATATATTGCTACTGATGTAATATTATATTATTTCACTGAAAGCAAACATTTCAGTGGCTGCTATGGTCCTCTTATTATTGTTATTTTCCAAAATCACAGATTTTGTAGTACTATGTCCCTTCACTGAAAGCAAATCATGTTCATTGCTAAAAATAATCAGTGCTATATGGGAGGTATCGAGTCGAGCTTCTGTTGTTTCGACCGTCGGCGGTGCTTCATTGCTGCGTCGCTAGGATGCCCGAGGGAACAGAGGGCAGGCGAGGCGAAGATCTTCGACGATAGTTAGAAGCGGACGGAGTGCGCGCGGCGGCTGCGCACAAGGGAGTACTAGAGAATGGGAAAGATAAGGAAGAGCCCTCACGGCGCAATGGTAAGAATATTTTTTTTAGGGATCGCAGTGGTACAAAGATGACTTCGTGGGTCCTTCCATGTACGCTAACTACTTTGTTTAGGCCAAGCCCAAATAGTAAAAAATAAACTTCCCAACCAAACTACCAACTATCTGTAAAAATTACCAAACAAAAATGCCCAAAAAGTTAACAGAAAAATAGTTTAAAAATATTTCAAAAAAATATTCGTAATTTTTAAAAGCACTTTAAAATTCGCCCAATTACTACAAAAACCATTTTGAAATGTACAACAGAAATAGATAATTTAAAAAAATTATAGAGTTTATATTTTTAATGAAATATTAAGTTTTATTTAAAAAGAAAATTCCATGCTTAACATTTATTAAAATTAAATATGAAAAATGGCGAAAAATGACCCATCAAGCAGGTTCTACTACTTTTATCACCCAGTGCAACACACGGGCATTTGTACTAGTATATTATTATACGTGATGAAGGTAGCCTTTGGACTACGGACTCCTTTTTTTTGCGGCAGGACTACGGACTCCTTTTTCTAACCTGCCTATGTGATTCCTTTTGCCGTCGGCCATGTGGACTGTGTAAGCCTTCACGCCGCCCATCAAATTGAGGTCAGCCAATCACTGCCGTTTATTTATTATAACTTTGTAATTTTAAATCTCGTCCGTTCGTTTTCTATCATTTTAATAATATAATAGATTGCACCCGTACATTCTGGTACGTCCAGTGCGCCAGGGGCTTTATTGTGCCCCATAACACGACAAGAAAAGTCCGAACACTTTCGACAGTGCGGCACCCTGAACTTATGGCATTATATGCATCAGCTTCGAATCATGTCTTGGGTCAATAGTTGGGTTTGCCCGACTTCCATGTTTTGGTACCTTATATTCCGCTATGTTGACTAAGGTAGCACTGGGAGAACTACTGTGATTGTGTCCCGGTTCTTCCGGACGAGCACCTTAGTAGAGAAAGTCGAAAACTGACTGTCATGATGCGGCGAGAGCTGGTCGCTGTTCGAGAGGTCTCAAATCCTTAAAGATTTTTTCCGCTTCGGGCGAGGAATCGGCCTTGTCCGATTTAGGCGTATATAGCGCCCCAAGTTCGGCCTTCCGAATACTATGGGCTTCACCAAAATTTAAAATTGTAGACTTCTATGGCTAAATGAGAGTGATAAAGCTGTATAGTCCGAGTGCCTTGTTCACTGCGCTAAACACCTCCTTAAAGGACCAATTTTTTTGGATAAAGAGTGTTTAAGATTTATCCCGAACACCTCAGTACTAGTTACATGGGGGCAGAAGCCGACGACTGACCAACTCTCAGATTTTATAAATAGCCGCGCAAAAGGTAATATTTTAAATCGACAAGCGTTATATAGCGCACATGAACTCGTTTTCATATTACAGGATCACATGAGTACATTCATTCAAATATTACATCCTTAGCACATTCCTCCGCCACAAGGCAGGCACCCTTCAGGACATTGTCATAATACTTATCGGGGTGGCGATGCTCCTTGCCCTCGGGTGGCCCCTCCTTCACCAGCCTTTCGGCATCCATCTTTGCCCAGTGCACTTTCGCACGGGCAAAGGCCCTGCGCGCACCTTCAATGCAGACAGACCACTTTATGACTCCGAACCTTGGGCAGGCATTCACAAGCCACTTTACCAGGCCTTAGTAGCTGTCGGTAGGGGCTCGCCAGGCCACATTCGGACTATGAGACCCTTCATGGCCAGTTCGGCCGCCTTGCGAAGCTCGACCAGTTGCTTCAGCTAGTCGCTCAAGGGTATCGGATGTTCGATCCTAGCATATTGGGACCAGAACAACTTTTCCGTCGAGCTCCCTTCCTAGGCCCGGTAGAACTCCGCAGCATCCGATACGCTGCGTGGTAGATCTACGAACGCTCCTGGAGAGCTCCGAAATCGGGTAAGTAAAAGGAAAGTCTCCTTCACATGCTTGCTTTGCATAATGAATGCCTTACCCATCGCTATCTTCTTGACCGCCTGAATCTCTTGGAGGGCCTTTTGGGCTTCGGCCTTGGCATTTTGTGCGTTCTCGAGGGCCTTCGCAAGCTCGGACCCTACGTCTTAGAGTCACGCTCCAAGGGCTCGTATTTCTTGACGAAATCCTGGCGCTCTTGCTGAACCTAGCCGACTCGGGCCTCTTGCTTGTCACGCTCGATGCGCTCCTTGGCTGCTCTGTCTTCGGTCTCAGACAGCGCCTTCTTCACGGCCGCCACTTCGGTCGTGGCCCCTAGCAAAATTCATGATGACCCTATGATCTAATGACCACTTTTTTCTTTATCAATATATAGACGGGGATCACTTACCTTTGTTCTCTTCGAGCTGCCTCTTCGTAAGGTCGAGCTCTTCCTCCGACCGCTCAAGGTCCTGCTTCAGTCCGGAGACCTCTTTAGTACAAGCGGCAGCGGCCAGCAGCGAAGCCTGCTTATTCACATAGACATATTCTGATTAGACTCCTGTGATTGTTATTTGATCCTCTGGTAGGCCTTTCTTTTCGAACACCAAACAGAGCATCAGGGGCTACTGTCTATGCTGTGATATTTCCTCATAATTTGATTACTTACCTCAAAGCCTGTTAGGAGGCTGGCATAGGCTTCGGTCAATCTGCTTTTGGCGGACTGAACCTTCTCGACCACCGCACTCATGATGTGCGGTGCTCTTCGTCAATGGAAGCGCCGCGAAGCGCTTCCAGCAAGTTGTACGATGCCTCTGGATGGACAAAGGCCATCGGCACAAACGGCTCGCCCCCCTTAGCGAGGGGTCGCCTGACAGAATCCGGAACCACTGGAGGTTTCGGTGCAGTATCCGGCTGGGGGCCAAGTTTGCTACGGCCCCCGTCATTAGAACCCATGGGAGTCTTACCCCCCATGCGCTCGGCATCTGGGATGTCGCCTTGGGGCACCTCCAGAATTATCCCCCCTTGGTCCGGGGCCCTCTGAGACAACACCTCGATGTCATCCATGGGCCGGGAGGAGGTGGCTGTCGGGAGTGAATCGCTGTTCATCGCCAACAGGCCCAAAGACCCATCCGAAGAGTATACTTCGATGTGGGCTCTGGATGGACTGCACGATCATGTTTGACATGATAAGAAGCAATAAAACAAAACATACCAGAACTATTATAGTATCTGGATACTTACGCCTTTGCCAGGGGCTTGTCCCTGGGCAACCACTCTTCGTCGCTGTAAGCGGCTGTGGAGGAGTGGTCCGAAAGGAGGGTTCTTCCCTTCTTTGACCCTTCGGCCTCCCCATATGGGGCAGCCTTCCTTTTCTTGTCTGCCCCGGTTGGGGGGGAGAACTTTCCTCTTCTGCCTCCTCGTTTTCATGGGAGGAGTGCACCTCGGTGTTTTCGGACGATGAGTCCGATACAACCTTGCGCCGGAGACCTTTCCTGGTCCCCGCAGCCTTCTTCTTGGCCTTCTTCTCTGGCGCCTCATAAGGCGCCGGAACCAACATCTCCGTTAACAGAGCCTTTGCTGGATCTTCGGGCAGTTGGGCCGGACAATCGATCCGCTCCGCTGTCGCTACCCAGTCCTGTTAAAATGGCATGGAGGTTCAGATCCCTCACATGATTATACTGGGGAAAGGAACATCTTGTGATATATAAAGAGCTCAAAGGATTGGCAGGGCTCTTTGTGCTAAGTCCGCGTTCCTCGGTAAGGGGAGGAGGAACCTCGGCGGCCTTGAACAGCACCTTCCAGACGTCTTTGTGCGTCGTGTCGAAAAGCTCTCGCAGCGTCTGGTGCTCGGCCAGGTCGAACTCCCACATATTGAACGCCCGTCTTTGACACGGGAGGATCCGGTGGAAGAGCATGACTTGGACCACGTTGACAAGCTTGATTTTGTTGCTTATCATATTTTTAACACAGCTCTGGAGTCCGGTCAGCTCCAACGATGAACCCCAGGATAGGCCCTTCTCTTTCCAGGAGGTGAGCGACGTGGGGATGCCGGATCGAAATTCGTGGGCCGCCAACCAGTTGGTGCCTTGCGGCTCGGTGATGTAGAACCACCCCGATTGCCACCCCTTCAGGTCTCCACATAGGAGCCTTCGAGCTAGGTGACGTTGGGAATTTTTCCCACCATGGCGCCTCCGCACTCCGCTTGCTGGCTGACCACCACCTTCGGTTTCACGTTGAAGGTCTTCAGCCACAGGCCGAAGTGGGGCTTGATGCGGAGGAAGGCCTCGCACACGATGATAAACGCCGAGATGTTGAGGATGAAATTGGGGCCCAGATCATGGAAGTCCAGCCCGTAGTAGAACATGAGCCCGCGGACAAATGGGGGGAGGGGAAATCCCAGTCCGTGGATGAAGTGGGTGAGGAATACCACCCTCTCATGGGGTTATGGGGTAGTGATGATCTGCCCCGCGTCTGGGAGCCGGTGCGCGACGTCTGCGGCCAGGTATCCGGCTTCCCGGAGCTTCATAATGTCCTCCTCCGTAACGAAGGAGACCATCCACTTGCCTCCCCCTTCGGACATGTTTGGAACGGCTCTGCGGAGGAGATGAGAACTTGGGCGCTGGAGCTCGAGTGCGCGAGAATGGATGGGCAGGGGAAGAAGAAGGCGTGGGTGAAAAAGAGGAATCCTTGTCCCTTTACAAAGGCGGTAGAAACTGTGCGCCTCCCCACATGCCCCCTAAAATCTCTTATTCCCCATGCGCCGCGATTGATGGCACGGTTGGGTTACCCATACCCGTATTGATGGGAATCCCGTGATAAGGGGAACACGATCTCTGCTTCGACAAGATGTGCCAATAAAACCGCCTCGCAACACGTGCAGTGGCAGGCTGGGAAAAATGGTTCGTAATGACCCGGCCACGGCAAGATATCACCTTATGGAAAGTTGTCAGCAAATTAGATTTGTGGAATATTATACTCTCTATGGTGGTATGTGGAATTTGTTTTACAGAGCCAGACACAATCCTTGTGTTCAAAATCTTCTGTGGAGTATTCAGAGAAAGAACCCGCCTTGCAATGCCGAAAACAATCGGCGCGCTGGACTCATCGTCATTGAAGCCTGGTTCAGGGGCTACTGAGGGAGTCCTGGATTAGGGGGTTCTCGGACAGCCGGACTATATACTTGGGCCGGACTGTTGCACTATGAAGATACAAGATTGAAGGCTTCATACGGTGTCTGTGTGGGACTCTCCTTTGCGTGGAAGGCAAGCTCGGCGACTTAGATATGTAGATCTCCTTCTCTGTAACCGACTCTATGTAACCCTAGCCCCCTCTGGTGTCTATATAAACCGGAGGGTTTAGTCCGTAGGACAAGGACAATCATAATCATAGGCTAGCTTCTAGGGTTTAGCCTCTACAATCTCGTGGTAGATCAACTCTTATAATACTCATATCATCAAGATCACTCAATCAGGAAGTAGGCTATTACCTCCATCGAGAGGGCCCGAACCTGGGTAAACATTGTGTCCCCCGCCTACCATCAGCCTTAGACGCACAGTTCGGGACCCCCTACACGAGATCCGCCGGTATTGACACCGACAGGGGGGCAGAGATCTTTGTGCAAACCCCAGTGTTCGAACCTCAAGGGTTTTGCCAGAACCCGAAATCCGACAAACTCATTAGTCATATTACTTGCAAGGCTTATTATGATGTGCATTACCGAGAGGGCCCAGAGATACCTCTCCGATACTCTTAGTGACAAATCCTAATATCAATCTATGCCAACCCAACAAACACCTTTGGAGATACCTGTAGAGCATCTTTGTAATCACCCAGCTATGTTGTGACGTTTGATAGCACACAAGGTATCCCTCGGGTATACGGGAGTTGCATAATCTCATAGTTAAAGGAATATGTATATGACATGAAGAAAGCAGTAGCAATAAAACTGAATGATCAACATGCTAAGCTAACGGATGGGTCTTGTCCATCACATCATTCTCCTAATGATGTGATACCATTCATCAAATTACAACACATGTCTATGGTTAGAAAACTTAACCATCTTTTATTAACAAGCTAGCCTAGTAGAGGCTTACTAGGAATAGAGTGTTTTGTCTTTGTATCCACACATGTATCAAATTTCTGGTTAATACAATTCTAGCATGAATAATAAACATTTAACATGATATAAGGAAATATATAAAATAACAACTTTATTATTGCCTCTAGGGCATATTTCCTCCAGTCTCCCACTTGCACTAGAGTCAATAATCTAGTTCATATAGCCATGTGATTTAACTCCAATAGTTCACATATTTATGTGATTAACACCGATAGTTCACGTCGCCATGTGACTAGAAAGGGTTTACTAGAGTCAGTAATCTAGTTCACATCGCCATGTGATTAACACCCAAAGAGTACTAAGGTGTGATCACGTTTTGCTTGTGAGAGAGGTTTAGTCAACAGGTCTGCCATATTCAGATATGTATGTATTTTGCAAATTTCTATGTCTACAATGCTCTGCACGGAGCTACTCTAGCTAATTTCTCCCACTTTCAATATGTATCCAGATCAAGACTTAGAGTCATCTATATTAGTGTCAAAGCATGCATCGATGTAACTCTTTACGACGAACTCTTTATCACCTCCATAACCGAGAAATATTTCCTTAGTCCTCTTAGGTAACTAAGGATAACTTTGACCGCTGTCCGGTGATCCGCTCCTGGATCACTATCGTACCCCCTTGTCAAACTCATGATAAGGTACAAAATAGGTCTGGTACACATGATATCATAATTTATAGAACCTATGGTTGAGGCATAGGGAATGAGTTTCATTCTCTCAACTTCACACCTCGTAACACAGGTAAGAACCCTTTCTTTGACTGATCCATTTTGAACTCCTTCAAATCTTGTCAAGGTATGTGCTTTGTGAAATTCCTATCAAGCATCTTGATCTATCTTTATAGATCTTGATGCTCAATATATATGCAGCTTGACCAAGGTATTTTATTGAAAATATCTTATTCAATTATTCATTTATGCTATCTAGAAATTCTCTATCATTTCCGATGAACAATATGTCATCCACATATAATATCAGAGATGCTACAAAGCTCCCACTCACTTTCTTGTAAACTAGCGGGGTGACCCGCGCAATTGCGCGGCTAGATTTTCTAAATATTATTATGCATGCTTTTATATTTGAAAGTAGGCATCCCAAACACAATAAGTAAAAGTATTTAAAAATAAACACCCTTGATAAATAAAATGCACTGTTCTTATTTTAAAAGTCATGCATTCTTTTATAGATAGAGGGCCAAAGGTTGTACATGCTCATCGTACTATAAGTTCCTATATCATTGCTCATGTAATGCCATGTACACCACTGGTGTGCTCTCATATAAATATGCAAAATAATATCTCTTCGGCACCATCATTGTCAATTATCTTTGTTTTACCATGGCCATGTTGTTTGTACTAACTTATATTTTCAACACAACTGAACTAACTTACTACACTTTTTCCATTGCTTGAAGATTACAACATTTACCTCTACTACCACAACATTGTGTTGCCTCCTTGATGCAATTCACTCGTTAAACATGCGTAGCACATTTGAAGTGATTCATCGATTCCTGTTATACTATCTCATCCGCACCTAATTGAAGATTTCTATTAATGCACATACTCTCTGGGTTTTTTTGCATCTACCACTTCTGTGGATTTTCTCAGACCATGATATCTGTCATTTACAATAATGTATTGCTTACAGTGACCTATATTATATTATTTCCGGCCCTTTTGTTATAATTCCGAATACATGCATCAGTAACCTCTGTTAAACTAAATAGTGCATGTCATAGAATGAAAACTGCTCACTCTATAACTTTTTGTTTTATTCGAATTTTAGGATTGGTTTCATGTATTAATTCTTGACCGACAATTTCCAAGATTTAGCTAATTATGGACTATTTTAGAGTTTTTCCTTGACTCTTTTAGATTTTGCACGAAAGAAGAATGTCAAATTACATATGAATTTTTATCTTTCATATCCATACATGAAGAAATGTGATGTATTTGTTTAGTGAATAAGATGTTGTATATATAAAGGTTAGTCTGAATTTAGTGATTTAGGGGTATTGCACTATACAAAATAGTTTCTGTTAATGTTTACTTATTAATTCCAATTTTCTATAAATCCAACTAACAATTTCATATAAACTGATTGCAAGTGTTGTTATTGGTGGACTATGCATGTATTGATTTCATAAAAAAAACTTGCTATTATCTTTTAGTTTATCATTTAATTTAGTTTCAGGGGAGCCATCTGATTTGCTAGTCACTCTCTAACAATTTGTGTACATGTTGACTCAGATATTCAAATGATCCTGGGTAAAAAAAACTTTGAGCATCATTCTTCAATTGAATATCTTCACCAGAAATTATAGTTCCAGTGCTAAAAAAGTCCCATAAAAGATAAAATATATTACTTTTACTTGATCGAACTAAATAATTTCATATATATTCATAGCCAATGGTAAAAAAGTTTTACTGGAATCATCCTTTTTAATCAAGTTTTTTTGTGTGCTAGAAAAATAAATGCCTTATGATTCAATCGTTGATAGCTAATTAGACACGAAAGGATGAAAATCTATGTTAAACTAAAAGTAAATATACGGAGTTTGGAAGGATATGCCGACAAATGCATCGGCCAGTTCTTGAGTGCCACTAAAACACTAATTGCATGCAAGATTTGATCAATTTGGCTGCCGGTATTATCTATGATATTTGTACATAAGATTTGATTAATTGAACAGATGACATCAACACTGATTTGCCAACCATCCTATTTGTGTAACAGCGTGTGTAGAGCTAGCCTATAGCCTCCATCTAAGAAAAGCTTATGGCCTCTCGAGCCGTTATTAATTTGTGTCCATGTACCAACTCAAAGATTTAAAAAAATGTGTCCTTGTACAACATGTTTTTTTTAAGAATCTACAACATGTTGGGCTGACCGTGTGTACGCTCCTATTTAATAGGCTTGCATCGTTCGTTTTTTCTGTTCTCTTTTGCATCTGCTTTTATTGTACTTGTCATAGAAGGATCTTGCCTTTTTATTTGTACGTGACTTCCTCTAGTTTTTGCACCGCCTTAAATTCCGGCAAGCAAGCAGCAGTCTTGCAACCGGACTTGTATTTTCTTTTTTTGACCGCATGCAACCGGACTTGTATTCTGTTGGGAAGCTGAACCGGATTGGCCTTTTTCCTAGTCAAGCATAGAGCTTCTTGGATTTCCTTCCATGACAGATGATGGCATACGTTCTCATGATAAACTCTTTTGTACGTGCCAAAGACTGGACTTCTTTTTTTCCATAATAGATATCTTTATACGTGTCAACGATTTATTGCACCGAGTAGATGTTGTATGTAACTTTGTTCATCTTTAAATCTCGACCGTTCTAAATAGAATCAATGGATAATAAATTTTTAGAATATGTGGATTAACGTGATGGCTTGTTTGTCTTTTGTTGTGTGGTAGAAAAATAAATGCCTTATGATTCAATCGTTGATAGCTAATTAGACACGAAAGGATGAAAATCTATGTTAAACTAAAAGTAAATATACGGAGTTTGGAAGGATCAGTGGCGTAGCTAGGGGGTGGCCAGGGTGGTCCATGGACCACCCTGGAATTTCCCCATAGTGTATTAAAAATATATTTCTTTGAAAATAAATAAACTTATGTAAATATTTCTATTGGTGGACCACCCTGACTTATTGGGCTGGCTACGCCACTGGGAAGGATATGCCGACAAATGCATCGGCCAATTCTTGAGTGCCACTAAAACACTAATTGCATGCAAGATTTGATCAATTAGGCTGTTGGTATTATCTATGATATTTGTACGTAAGATTTGATTAATTGAGCAGATGACATCAGCACTGATTTGCCAACCATCCTATTTGTGTAACAACGTGTGTAGAAGCCTATAGCCTCCATCTAAAAAATCCTATGGCCTCTCGAGCCGTTATTAATTTGTGTCCATGTACCAACTCAAAGATTAAAAAAATTGTGTCCTTGTACAACATGTATTTTTTTAGAATCTACAACATGTTGGGCTGACCGTGTGTACGCTCCTATTTAATAGGCTTGCATCGTTCGTTTTTTTCTGTTCTCTTTTGCATCTACTTTTATTATACGTGTCATAGTAGGATCTTGCCTTTTTATTTGCAACATGTTTTTTTTAAGAATCTACAGCATGTTGGGCTGACCGTGTGTACGCTCCTATTTAATAGGCTTGCATCGTTCGTTTTTTTTCTGTACTCTTTTGCATCTGCTTTTATTGTACGTGTCATAGAAGGATATTGCCTTTTTATTTGTACGTGACTTCCTCTAATTTTTGCACCGGCTTAAATTCCGGCAAGCAAGCAGCAGTCTTGCAACCCGACTTGTATTCTTATTTTTTTGACCGCATGCAACCGGACTTGTATTCTGTTTGGAAGCTGAACCGGATTGGCCTTTTTCCTAGTCAAGCATAGAGCTTCTTGGATTTCCTTCTATGACAGATGATGGTATACGTGCCTATGATAAACTCTTTTGTACGTGCCAAAGACTGGACTTCTTTTTTTCCATAATAGATATCTTTATATGTGTCAACGATTTAATGCACCGAGTAGATGTTGTACGTAACTTTGTTCATCTTTAAGTCTCGACCGTTCTAAATAGAATCAATGGATAATAAATTTTTAGCATATGTGGATTAACGTGATGGCTTGTTTGCCTTTTGTTTTGTGCTAGAAAAATAAATGCCTTATGATTCAATCGTTGATAGCTAATTAGACATGAAAGTATGAAAATCTATGTTAAACTAAAAGTAAATATACTGAGTTTAGAAGGATATGCCGACAAATGCATCGGCCAGTTCTTGAGTGCCACTAAAACACTAATTGCATGCAAGATTTGATCAATTAGGCTGCCGGTATTGTCTATGATATTTGTACGTAAGATTTGATTAATTGAGCAGATGGCATCAGCATTGATTTGCCAACCATCCTATTTGTGTAATAGCGTGTGTAGAGCTAGCCTATAGCCTTCATCTAAAAAAAGCCTATGGCCTTTCGAGCCGTTATTAATTGGTGTCCGTGTACCAACTCAAAGATTAAAAAAAATTGTGTCATTGTACAACATGTTTTTTTAAGAATGTACAACATGTTGGGCTGACCGTGTGTACGCTCCTATTTAATAGGCTCGCATCGTTCGTTTTTTTCTGTTCTCTTTTGCATCTGCTTTTATTGTAGGTGTCATAGTAGGATCTTCCTTTTTTATTTGTACGTGACTTCCTCTGCCTTTTGCACCGGCTTAAATTCCGGTAAGCAAGAAGCAGTCTTGCAACCGGACTTGTATTCAAATTTTTTTTTTACCGCATGCAACCGGACTTGTATTCTGTTTGGAAGCTGAACCGGATTGGCCTTTTTCCTAGTCAAGCATAGAGCTTCTTGGATTTCCTTCTATGACAGATGATGGCATACGTGCCCATAATAAACTCTTTTGTACTTGCCAAAGACTAGACTTCTTTTTTTTCCACAATAGATATATTTATACGTGTCAACGATTTATTGCACCGAGTAGATGTTGTACGTAACTTTGTTCATCTTTAAATCTCGACCGTTCTAAATAGAATCAATGGATAATAAATTTTTAGCATATGTAGATTAACGTGATGGCTTGTTTGCCTTTTGTCTTAAGTATATAATAGATACTAGCTTCTCTGAAAGTCTGTATAAAACCATATGCTTTGATCACCTCATCAAAGTGTATATTCCAACTCCGACATGCTTGCATCAGTCCATAAATGGATCGCTGGAGCTTCCACACTTTGTTAGCACCTTTAGGACCGACAAAACCTTCTGGTTGCATCATATACAACTCTTTTCTGAGATATCCATTAAGGAATGCAGTTTTGACATCCATTTTCCAGATTTCATGGAATACGGCAATTGCTAACATGATTCGGACAGACTTAAGCATCGCTACGGGTGAGAAGGTCTCATCGTAGTCAACTCCTTGAACTTGTCGAAAACCTTTCGCGACAAGTCAAGATTTGTAGATAGTAATATTACCATCAGTGTCAGTCTTCTTCTTGAAGATCCATTTATTCTCTATGGCTTGCTGATCATCCGGCAAGTCAACCAAAGTCCACACTTTGTTCTCATACATGGATCATATCTCAGATTTCATGGCCTCAAGCCATTTATCAGAATCTGGGCTCATCATCGCTACCTCATAATTCGTAGGTTCGTCATGGTCTAGTAACATGACTTTCAGAATAGGATTACAGTACCACTCTAGTGCGGAACGTGCTCTGGTTGACCTACGAGGTTCAGTAGCAACTTGATCTTAAGTTTCATGATCGTTATCATTAGCTTCCTCTTTAGTTGGTGTAGGCATAACTGGAATGGTTTTCTGTGATGGGCTACTTTCCAATTCAAAAGAAGGTACAATTCCCATACCAAGTTCTACTTTCCTCCCACTCACTTCTTTTGAGAGAAACTCCTTCGCTAGAAAGGATCCATTCTTAGCAACAAAAATCTTGCCTTCAGATCTATGATAGAAGGTGTACCCAACAGTTTCTTTTGGGTATTCTATGAAGACGCACTTCTTCGATTTGGGTTCGAGCTTATCAGTTTGAAACATTTCACATAAGCATCACAACCCCAAACTTTAAGAAACGACAGCTTTGGTTTCTTGCCAAACCATAGTTCATACAGTGTCGACTCAACGGATTTAGACGGTGCCCTATTTAACATGAATGCAGCAGTCCCAAATGCATAACCCCAAAACGATAGTGGTAAATCAGTAAGAGACATCATACATCGCACCATATCAAATAAAGTACGGTTACGACGTTTGGACACACTATTACGCTGTGGTGTTCTAGGTGACGTGAGTTGTGAAACTATTCCACATTGTTTTAAATGTGGGCCAAACTCGTAACTCAAATATTTGCCTCCACGATCAGATTGTAGAAACTTTATTTTCTTGTTACGATGATTCTCCACTTCACTCTGAAATTCTTTGAACTTTTCAAATGTTTGAGACTTGTGTTTCATTAAGTAGATATACCCATATCCGCTCAAATCATCTATGAAGGTCAGAAAATAACGATACCCGCCGCATGCCACAACACTCATTGGACTGCATACATCGATATGTATTATTTCCAATAAGTCATTGGCTCGCTCCATTGTTCCGAAGAACGGAGTTTTTAGTCATCTTGCCCATGAGGCATGGTTCGCAAGTATCAAATGATTCATAATCAAGTAATTACAAAAGCCCATCTGCATGGAGTTTCTTCATGCATTTTACACCAATATGACCTAAACGGCAGTGCCACAAATATGTTGCACTATCATTATCAATTTTGCATCTTTTGGCATCAATATTATGAATATGTGTATCACTACGATTGAGATTCAATAAACCATTTATATTGAGTGTTTGACCATAGAAGGTTTTATTCATGTAAACAGAACAACAATTATTCTCTGACTTACATGAATAACCGTATCGTAATAAACATGATCCAATCATATTCATGCTCAATACAAACACCAGATAACATTTATTTAGGTCCAACACTAAACCCGAAGGTAGAGGGAGTGTGCGATGGTGATCTTATCAACCTAGGAATCACTTCCAACACACATCGTCACCTCACCCTTAACTAGTATCTGTTCATTTTGCAACTCCTATTTCGAGTTACAAATCTTAGCAACTAAACCGGTATCAAATACCCAGGGGCTACTATGAAAACTAGTAAAGTACACATAAATAACATGCATATCAAATATACCTTTGTTCACTTTGCCATCCTTCTTATCCGCCAAGTTTTTGAGGCAGTTCCGCTTTGATTGACCATTTCCTTTGAAGTAGAAGCACTCAGTTTCAGGTTTGGATCTAGCTTCGGGCTTCTTCACGGGAGTGGCAAGTTGCATGCCATTCTTCTTGAAGTTCCCTTTCTTTCTTTCCCTTGCCCTTTTTCTTGAAACTAGTATTCTTGTTTAGCCAACAACACTTGATGCTATTTCTTGATTTCTACCTTCTCTGATTTTAGCATCGCGAAGAGTTTGGGAATCGTTTTCGTTATCCCTTGCATATTATAGGTCATCATGAAGTTCTAGTAACTTGGTGATAGTGACTAGAGAACTCTGTCAATCACTATCTTATCTGGAAGATTAACTCCCACTTGATTCAAGCAATTGTAGTAACCAGACATTCTGAGCACATGCTGACTAGCTGAGCTATTCTCCTCCATCTTGTAGGCAAAGTACTTGTCAGAGGTCTCATACATCTTAACACGGGCATGAGTCTTAAAAATAATTTTCAGCTCTTAGGACATCTCATATGCTCTATGGTGTTCAAAACATTTTTGCCGTCTCGGTTATAAGACGTAAAGCATGGTGCACTAAACTATCAAGTAGTCATCATACTGAGCTTGTCAAACGTTCATAACGTCTGCATCCGCTCCTGCAGTAGGTCTCTCACCTAGTGGTGCATCAAGGACATAATTCTTCTGTGCAACAATGAGGACAATCCTCAGATCACGAACCCAGTCCGCATGATTGCTACTATCACCTTTCAACTTAGTTTTTCTCTAGCAACATATCAAAAATAAAACAGGGAGCTATACTCGAGCTATTGATCTACAACATAGATATGCAGAAACTATCTGGACTAAGTTCATGATAAATTAAGTTCAATTAATCATATTACTTAAGAACTCCCACTTAGGTAGACATCCCTCGAGTCATCTAAATGATTATGTGATCCAAATCAACTAAACCATGTCCGATCATCACGTGAGATGGAGTAGTCTTCAATGGTGAACATCTCTATGTTGATCATATCTACTATATAATTCACGTTCCACCTTTCGGTCTCAAGTGTTCCGAGGCCATGTATGTACATGCTAGGCTCGTCAAGTTTAACCGGAGCATTTCGCATGTGCAAAACTGTCTTGCACCCGTTGTATGTGAATGTAGAGCTTATCACACCCGATCATCACGTGGTCTCTCAGCACGACGAACTATCGCAACGGTGCATACTCAGGGAGAACACTTATACCTCTAAATTTTAGTAAGGGATCATCTTATAATGCTACCACCATACTAAGAAAAATAAGATGCTTAAAAGATAAACATCACATGCAATCAAAATATGTGACATGATATGGCCATCATCACCTTGTGCCTTTGATCTCCATCTCCAAACCACCATCATGATCTCCATTGTCACCGGCTTGACACCTTGATCTCCATCGTAGCATCGTGGTCGTCTCGCCAACTATTGCTTCTACAACTATCGCTAACGCATAGTGATAAAGTAAAGCAATTACATGGCGTTTTCATTTCATACAATAAAGAGACAACCATAAGGCTCCTTCCAGTTGCCGATAACTTTTACAAAACCTGATCATCTCATACAATAATGTATATCACATCATGTCTTGACCATATCACATCACAACATGCCCTGCGACAACAAGTTAGACGTCCTCTACTTTGTTGTTGCAAGTTTTACGTGGCTGCTACGGGCCTCTAGTAAGAACCATTCTTACCTATGCTTCTAGTAAGGACTGGCCGCAGTCAAATTCGATTCAAATAAAGTTGGAGAAACAGACATCCGCCAGCCACCTTTATGCAAAACTAGTTGCATGTCTGTCGATGGAACCGGTCTCATGAACGTGGTCATGTAAGGTTGGTCCGGGCCGCTTCATCCAACAATACCGTCGAATCAAAATAAGACATTGGTGGTAAGAAGTATGGCAATCACCACCCACAACTCTTTGTGTACTACTCATTCATATCATCTATGCATAGACCTAGCTCGGATGCCATTGTTGGGAAACGTAGCATGCAATTTCAAAAAACCTACGCTCATGCAAGATCTATCTAGGAGATGCATAGCAATGAGAGGGGGAGAGTGTGTCCATGTACCCTCGTAGACCGAAAGCGGGAGCGTTTGATAACGCGGTTGATGTAGTCGAACTTCTTCTTGTTCCGACCGATCAAGCACTGAATGTACGACACCTCAGAGTTTTGCACACGTTCAGCTCAATGACGTCCCTCGAACTATTGATCCAGCAAAGTGTCAAGGGAGAGTTTTGTCAGCATGACATCGTGGTGACGGTGATGGTGAAGTGATCCGCGCAGGGCTTTGCCTAAGCACTATGACAATATGACTGGTGGCGTAAACTGTGGAGGGGGGGCGCCGCACACGGCTAACAATTGTTGTTGTGTGTTCTAGCGGTGCCCCCCCTCATATATATAGGTTGGAGGGGAGGAGAGGCGGCCAAGGGGGCACCGCAAGTAGGAGGAATCCTACTTGGGGTCCTCCCAATTCGGCCTCCCCCATTCCTATTCCTATTCGGAGTAGGAAGGGAAGAGGAGGAAGGGGGAATGATATTCCCTTTTTCCTTTCCTCCTTCCCCTAGCCTTTTCTACTCCAATTTGGCCAGCCCATATGGGGGGAGAACCAGCCCCTTCGTGGCTGGTGTGTTTTTCCCTTTGGCCCATAAGGCCCATATCTTTTACTAGGGGTGCGCGGAACCCCTTCCGATGACCTGATATGTACCCGGTACCCTTCGGAACACTTCCAGTGTCTGAATACCATCGTCATATATATCAATCTTTACCTCTTGACCATTTCGAGACTCCTCGTCATGTCCGTGATCTCATCCGGGACTCCGAAAAACATTTGGTCACCAAACCACTTCACTCATATAATACAAAATCGTCATCGAACGTTAAGCACGCGAACCCTACGGGTCCGAGAACCATGTAGACATGACCGAGACACCTCTCCGGTCAATAACCAATAGCGGAACCTGGATGCTCATATTGGTTCCAACATATTCTACGAAGATCTTTATCAGTCGTATCGTAATGACAACATCCGTTATTCCCTTTCTCATCGGTATGTTACTTGCCCGAGATTCGATTGTTGGTATCTTCATAACTAGTTCAATCTCGTTACCGGCAAGTCTCTTTAATCGTTTCGTAATACATCATCCCGCAACTAACTCATTAGTCACATTGCTTGCAAGGCTTATTATGATGTGCATTACCGAGAGAGCCCAGCGACACCTCTCCGATACTCGGAGTGACAAATCCTAATCTCGATCTATGCCAACCCAACAAACACCTTCGGAGATACCTGTGTAGCATCTTTATAATCACCCAGTTAATATTTGACGATTGATAGCACACAAGGTATTCCTCCAGTATCCGGGAGTTGCATAATCTCATAGTTAAAGGAATATGTATGTGACATGAAGAAAGCAATAGCAATAAAACTGAACCATCAACATGCTAAGCTAACAGATGGGTCTTGTTCATCACATCATTCTCCTAATGATCTGATCTCGTTCATCAAATGACAACACATGTCTATGATTAGGAAACTTAACCATCTTTGATTAACGAGCTAGTCTAGTAGAGGCTTACTAGCGACACGGTGTTTTGTCTATGTACCCACATATGTATCTAGTTTCCGTTAATACAATTCTAGCATGAATAATAAAAATTTATCATGATATAAGGAAATATATAAAATAAAAACTTTATTATTGCCTCTAGGGCATATTTCCTTCAAGAACAATTATCATAATTAAAGTCTTTGTAATCCAAAAGAGTGGGGACATCACTAGTTAAAGTTTTGACCTCTCCAAACCCACTTTTATCAATTTTATCAACCAGATTTTCACCCTTCGAATTATCGGGACGCCTTCTAGCTAAAGTTGACTCTTCTTCAGTCCTTTTTTCATCAATCTTAATTTTACTGAACTAGGAATCAATATAAGAAACACCAATCACTTTAAGATCTTCATCATTTTTATGAAAGCAATCACTAGAAAACACTCTTTCTAAAATTTCTCTTTTAGCTCTAAGTATAGCGGTTGTTTTCTTAGTTTCATCCGTAGAAACATATAAAGCTTTAATAGATTTATCAACCTTAGGCACACAATTTTCAACTTGAGGTTTTCTACATCATGAGAAATTCTATCAATGCTTCTAGACATATCATCAATCTTGTTCAAATTTTCTTCTATCATAGTATTGAAAGCCTTTTGAGCATTGATAAATTCTTTAATATTATTCTCAAGATCAGAGGTGTTCCTATTATATTATTATAAGAAGAACTACGATAGGAATTACCATAATTGTTAGAGGAATTTCCAGGAAATGGCCTAGGATTAAAATTACCTCTATAAGCATTACTATTAAAATTGTTTCGTGAGATAAAATTCACATCTATGGCATCACTATTTTTCTCAATCAAAATAGACAAAGGCACATCATTAAGATAAATAGGAGCACTTTCATTAGCAACCAATTTCATAAGAGCGCCAACTTTTTCACTTAAAGAATTTATTTCTTCAACCGAATTAACTTTTTTACTAGTAGGTGCTCTTTTGGTATGCCATTGTGAATAATTAGCCACAATATTATCAAGCAATTTGGTAGCTTCTCCCAAAGTAATTTCCATAAAAGTACCACCCGCGGCGGAATGTAAAAGATTTCTAGAAACAAAATTCAATCCTGCAATTTTTTTTGCATGATCATCCAAAGATTTGAACCATGAGTATGACAATTTCTTAGCATCAATTTCATTCTTTCCCAAGATTGCGCAACATGTTCATGCTCAGCTTGCTTAAAATTCATGATTTGTGTCCTAAGGGAAATAATTTTCTTAGGCGGAAAATACTTAGTAATAAAGGCATCTTTGCACTTATCCCAAGAATTGATACTATTGCAAGGCAAAGAAGAAAACTAATTTTTGCACGATCTCGCAAATGAAACGGAAATAATTTCAACTTCAGAATATCAAAGTCCACATCTTTTTTATTTTACATATCGCATAATTCTACAAATGTATTAGGATGGGATGCGGCATCCTCATTAGGAGTACCGGAAAATTGATCTTTCATAACAAGATTCAATAAAGAGGCATTGATATCACAAGACTCCACACTAGTGGCGGGAGGAGCAATCGGAGTGCTAATAAAATCATTATTATTGGTATTGGAAAAATCACGCAACTTGGTGTTTCCTTGAGTCATCGTGACTACGCAAACAAGATTGCACACAAAAACCAGATCTGACGGGAAAACAGCGAACGAAAAAGAGGGTGAATAAAACGACGAATTTTCGTGAAGCGGGGGAGATGAACACGAGAGGCAAATGGCACATAATGTAAATTACAAGGAGATGAGATTTGTGATTAGGAACCTGTCAGATGTTGATGATGTCTCCCCGGCAATGGTGCCAGAGATCCTTTCTTGATAGCTCATGTCCGAGTCAGTATTTACCCGAAGAGGAAGGGATGATGCAGCACAACTACGGTAGATATTTCCCTCAGTGATGAAACCAAGGTTTTCAAACCGGTAGGAGAACCAAGCAACACTATTTAAATAGTACCTGCACACAAAGAACAAATACTTGCAACCCGACGCATAAGAGCGGTTGTCAATTCCTCTCGGATAAAAGATAGATTGGTTTGTAGTAGATTGGATAAATAGATCTCGCGGAAATGCGAAATAAAAAAATTGCAGCAAGGTATTTTTGGGTTTTTGGAATAATAGATCTGAAATAAAAAGCAAATAAAAATAGATCTCAAAGGCAAATATGATAACGAATAGACCCGGGGGCCGTAGATTTCACTAGTGGCTTCTCTCTCAAAAAATAGCATACGACGGGTAAACAAATTGCTGTTGGGAAATTGATAGAACTTCAAATAATTATGCCGATATCCAGGCAATGATCATTATATAGCCATCACGTCCAAGATTAGTAGACTGACTCCTCCCTGCATCTACTACTATTACTCCACACATAAATCGCTATCTAGCATGCATCTAGTGTATTAAGTTCATGGAGAAATGGAGTAATGCAATAAGAACGATGACATGATGTAGACAAGATCTATTAATGTAGGAATATACCCCATCTTGTTGTCCTTAATGGCAACGATAATTACGTGTCTTGCTACCCCTTCTGTCACTGGGAAAGAACACCACACAACCGAACCCATCACAAAGCACCTCTTCCCATGGCAAGAAAAATTGATCGAATTGGCCTAACTAAACCAAAGATTCGAGGAAGAAATACGGGACTATAAGTAATCATGCATATAAGATATCAAAAACTCAAATAACTTTCATGGATAAAATAGATCTAATCATAAACTCAAAGTTCATCGGATCCGAACAAACACACCACAAAAAGAGTTACATCAAATAGATCTCCAAGAGACCATTGTATTGAGAATCAAAAGAGAGAGAGGAAGTCGTCGAGCTAATAACTACGGACCCGTAGGTCTACAATGAAGTACTCACACATCATTGGAGAGGCACCAATGAGGATGATGAACCCCTCCGTGATGGTGTCTAGATTGGATCTGGTGGTTCTGGAACTTGCGGCGGCTGAAATTGTGTTTCGTCGACTCCCCTAGGGTTTTTGGACTTTTGGGGTATTTATAGAGCAAAGAGGTGATGCGGGAGGCGGCCAAGGTGGGCACAACCCACCAGGGCACGCCTGGGGCCCCAGGCGTGCCCAGGTGGGTTATGCTCCCCTCAGAGCCCCCCTCTGGTACTTCTTTGGCCCAACAAGTGTCTCCTGGTCTAGGAAAAATCTCCAAAAAGTTTCGCTGCATTTGGACTCAGTTTGCTATTGATTTTCTGCGAAGTAAAAAACAAGCAAAAAACAACAACTAGCACTAGGCATCATGTCAATAGGTTAGTCCCAATAAATGATATAAAGTTGCTATAAAATGATTGTAAAACATCCAAGAATGATAATATAACAACATGGAACAATAAAAAATTATATATACATTGGAGACGTATTAGCCGTACCACCTCGGTAGAGGTGGACCTGAGTTCCCGATAGTCTCTTGCGAGTCGGGTTGACCGTGAGGGTACCCATGAGTGATGTGGAGTCAGGTTGACTTGGAGGGTACTCGCGAGAACGAAATATTTCAAAAAAAATCCTACGATCACGCAAGATCTATCTAGGAGATGCATAACAACAATAGGGGAGAGTGTGTCTACGTACCTCATAGACAGAAAGTGGAAGCGTTTATCAATGCAGTTGATGTAGTCGTGCACCTTCACGATCCATCCCGATCTAGTACCGAACGTACGACATCTCCGCGTTCAGCACACATTCAGCTCGATGACGTCCTCGCCTTCTTGATTCAGCAAGAGGGGCAAAGTAGTAGATGAGTTCCGGTAGCACAACGGCGTGGTGACGGTGTTGGTCAAGAACAATCTCCGCAGGGCTTCGCCTAAGCACTACGAAAACTATGGAGGATAAACTAGAGGGGACGGGGTTGCCGACACATGGCTTGGTGTTTCTTGATGTGTTCCAGGTGCTAGCCCTGCTCCTCTATTTATATGTTGAGCCCTGGGGTCGAAACTTGGAGTAAAAGCCTTATCAAAGTCGGTTTTGCCCGCAAGGGAGAGTCCTACTCAGAATTCCAGGACCAGACGCCACAGTCCTTGGCGTCTGGCCCAGACGCCATGGGCCTCGGCGTCCCTCGGCGTCTGGCCTAGGGCCAAACGCCAGGGTCTCCAGCGTTTGGCCCCCTGGCCTTTGCAAAACTCCTTTTGCACCGACCTAAAGCCTCGTGGGCTTCACCCCTTGGCCAGACCATATCATCCTATATATCAATCTTTACCTCCGGAACATTCTGCAGCTCCTCGTCATGTCCGTGATCTCATCCGGGACTCCGAACAACATTCGGTCACCAACATACATAACTCATATAGTACTATATTGTCAACGAATGTTAAGCGTGCGGACCCTATGAGTTCAAGAACTATGTAGACATGACCGAGACACCCCTCTGGTCAATAATCAATAGCGGAACCTGGATGCCCATATTAGTTCCTACATATTCTATGAAGATCTTTATCGGTCGAACCTTATGACAACATACATTATTCCCTTTGTCATCGGTATGTTACTTCCCCGAGATCCGATTGTCGGTATCCTCATACCTAGTTCAATCTCGTTACCGGCAAGTCTCTTTACTCATTCCGTAAAACATCACCTCGTGACTAACTCCTTAGTTATTTGCTTGCAAGCTTATGATGTGTATTATCGAGAGGGCCCAGAGATACCTCTCCGATACTTGGAGTGACAAATCCTAATCTTGATCTATGCCAGCCCAATAAACACCTTCGGAGATACCTGTAGAGCATATTTATAATCACGTAGTTACATTGTGACGTTTGATAGCACATAAGGCATTCCTCCGGTATCCTGGAGTTGCATAATCTCATAGTTGAAGGAATATGTATTTGACGTGAAGAAAGCACTAGCAATAAAACTGAATGATCAACATGCTAAGATAACGGATGGGTCTTGTCCATCACATCATTCTCCTAATGATGTGATCCCATTCATCAACTTACAACACTTCTCTATGGTTAGGAAACTTAACAATCTTTGATTAATGAGCTAGTCTTAGTAGAGGTTTACTAGGGACACGATGTTTTGTCTATGTATCCACACATGTATCAAGTTTCCAGTTAATACAATTATAGCATGAAAAATAAACATTTATCAGGATATTAGGAAATATAAAATAACAACTTTATTATTGCCTCTAGGGAATATTTCCTTCAGTCTCCCACTTGTACTAGAGTCAATAATCTAGTTCACATCGCCATGTGATTTAACACAGATAGTTCACATCTTTATGTGATTAACACCCATAGTTCACATCACCATGTGACCAACACCCAAAGGGTTTACTAGAGTCAATAATCTAGTTCACATCGCTATGTGATTAACACGCAAAGAGCACTAAGGTGTGATCATGTTTTGCTTGTGAGAGATGTTTAGTCAACGGGTCTGTCACATTCAGATCCATATGTATTTTTCAAATTTTCTATGTCTACAATGCTCTGCACGGAGCTACTCTAGCTAATTGCTCTCACTTTCAATATGTATCTAGATTGAGACTTAGAGTCATCCGGATAAGTGTCAAAGCTTGCATCGACGTAACTCTTTATGACGAATTTTTGTCACCTCCATAACCGAGAAACATGTCCTTATTACACTAAGGATTATTTTGACCGATGTCTAGTGATCCACTCCTGGATCACTATTGTACCCTCTTGCCAAACTCGTGGTGAGGTACACAATAGGTCTGGTACACAACATAGCATACTTTATAGAACCTATGACTGAGGCATAGGGAATGACTTTTCATTCTCTTTCTATTTTCTACCGTGGTCGGGGTTTGAGTCTTTACTCAGCTTCACACCTTGCAACATAGGCAAGAACTCCTTCTTTGACTATTCCATTTTGAACTACTTCAAAATCTTGTCAAGGTATGTACTCATTGAAAAATTTAGCAAGCGCCTTGATCTATCTCTATAGATCTTGATGCTCAATATGTAAGCAGCTTCACCGAGGTCTTTCTTTGAACAAAATCCTTTCAAACACTCCTTCATGCTTTCCAGAAAATTATACATTATTTCCGATCAACAATATGCCATTCATATATACTTATCAGAAATGTTGTAGTGCTCCCACTCACTTTCTTGTAAATACAGGCTTCACTGCAAGTCTATATAAAACTATATGCTTTGATCAACTCATCAAAGCGTATATTCCAACTCCGAGCTGCTTGCACCAGTCCATAGATGGATCACTGGAGCTTGCATACTTTGTTAGCACCATTAGGATTGACAAAACCTTCTTGTTGCATCATATACAACTCTTCTTTAAGAAATCTATTAAGGAATACAGTTTTGACATCCATTTGCCAGATTTCATAAAATGTGGCAATTGCTAACATGATTCAGACAGACTTAAGCATCGCTATGAGTGAGAAAATCTCATATTAGTCAACACCTTGAACTTGTTGACAACTTTTTGCGATAATTCAAGCTTTGTAGATAGTAGCACTACTATCAGCGTCCGTCTTCCTCTTGAAGATCCATTTATTCTATTTGGCTTGCCGATCATCGGGCAAGTCAACCAAACTCTACACTTTGTTCTCATACATGGACCCCATCTCAGATTTCATGGCATCAAGCCATTTTGCGAAATCTGGGCTCATCATCGCTTCCTCGTAGTTCGAAGGTTCGTCATGGTCAAGTAACATGACTTCCAGAACAGGATTACCGTACCACTATGGTGCGGATCTTACTCTAGTTGACCTATGAGGTTCGGTAGTAACTAGATAAGAAGTTTCATGATCATCATCATTAGTTTCCTCACTAATTGGTGTAGGAATCACTGGAATAGATTTCTGTGATGAACTACTTTCCAATAAGGGAGCTGGTACAATTACCTCATCAAGTTCTCCTTTCCTCCCACTCACTTCTTCCGAGAGAAACTCCTTCTCTAGAAAGGATCCATTTTTAGCAACGAATATCTTGTCTTTAGATCTGTGATAGAAGGTGTACCCAACAGTCTCGTTTGGGTATCCTATGAAGACACATTTCTCCAATTTGGGTTCGAACTTATCAGTTTGAAAAATTTTCACGTAAGCACCGCAATCCCAAACTTTAAGAAATGACAACTTTGGTTTCTAGCCAAATCAAAGTTCATACGATTTCGTCTCAACGGATTAGATGGTGCCCTATTTAACGTAAATGTAGATGTCGCTAGTGCATAACCCCAAAATGATAGTGGTAAATCGATAAGAGACATCATAGATCGCACCATATCTAATAAAGCACGGTTACGATGTTTAGACACACCATTACACTATGGTGTTCTAGGTGGCGTGAGTTGTGAAACTATTCCACATTGTTTTAAATGAAGGCCAAAATCATAACTCAAACATTTGCCTCCGCGATCAGATCATAGAAACTTTATTTTCTTGTTACAATGATTCTCCACTTCACTCTAAAATTCCTTGAACTTTTCAAATGTTTCAGACTTGTGTTTCATTAAGTAGATATACTCATATCTTCTCAAATCATTTGTGAAGGTTGGAAAATAACGATACCTCACGCGAGCCTCAACACTCATCGGACCGCATACATCGGTATGTATTATTTCCAATAAGTCAGTGGCTCGCTCCATTGTTCCGGCGAACGGAGTCTTAGTCATCTTGCCCATGAGGCATGGTTCGCAACCATCAAATGATTCATAATCAAGTGATTCCGAAAGTCCATTCGCATGGAGTTTCTTCATGCGCTTTACACCAATATGACCTAAACGGCAGTGCCACAAATATGTTGCACTATCATTATTAACTTTGCATCTTTTGGCATCAATATTATGAATATGTGTATCACTATGATCGAGATTCAATAAACCATTCACCTTGGGTGTATGACCACAGAAGGTTTTATTCATGTAAACAGAATAACAATTATCCTTTGACTTAAATGAATAACTATATTACAATAAACATGATCCAATCATATTATGCTCAACGCAAACACCAAATAACATTTATTTCAGGTTCAACACTAATCCCGAAGGTAAAGGGAGTGTGTGATGGTGATCTTATCAACCTTGGAATCACTTCCAACACACATCATTACCTCGCCCTCAACTAGTCTCTGTTCATTTTGTAACTCTTGTTTCAAGTTACTAATCATAGCAACTAAACCAGTGTCAAATACCCAGGGGCTACTATGAACACTAGTAAAGTACGCATCAATAACTTGTAGATCATATATACTTTTGTTCACTTTGCCATCCTTCTTATCCGCCAAGTATTTGGGGCACTTCCGCTTCCAGTGACCATTTCCTTTGAAGTAGAAGCACTCAGTTTCAGGTTTGAGTCTGGCTTTGGGCTTCTTCATGGGAGTGGAAACTTGCTTGCCATTCTTCTTGAAGTTCTCTTTCTTTCCCTTGCCCTTTTACTTGAAACTAGTGGTCTTGTCAACCATCAACACTTGATGCTTTTCTTGATTTCTACCTTTGCTGATTTCAGTATCACGAAGAGCTTGGGGAATTGTTTTCGTCATCCCTTGCAGATTATAGTTCATCACGAAGTTCCAGTAACTTGGTGATAGTGACTAGAGAACTCTATCTATCATTATCTTATCTGGAAGATTAACTCCAACTTGATTCAAGCGATTGTAGTACTCAGACATTCTGAGCACATGCTCACTGGTTGAGCTATTCTCCTCCATCTTGTAGGCAAAATACTTGTCAGAGGTCTCATACCTCTCGACTCGGGCATGAATCTGAAATACGAATTTTAGCTCTTGGAACATCTTATATGCTTCCTGTTGTTCAAAACTGAAGGAAATATTCCCTAGAGGCAATAATAAATTTTTATTTATATTTCCTTATATCATGATAAATGTTTATTATTCATGCTAGAATTGTATTAACCAGAAACTTAGTACATGTGTGAATACATCGACAAAAAGAGTGTCACCAGTATGCCTCTACTTGACTAGCTCGTTAATCAAAGATGGTTAAGTTTCCTAACCATAGACATGAGTTGTCATTTGATGAATGAGATCACATCATTAGAGAATGATGTGATTGACTTGACCCATCCATTAGCTTAGCACTATGATCGTTTAGTTTATTGCTATTGCTTTCTTCATGACTTATACATGTTCCTATGACTATGAGATTATGCAACTCCCGAATAGCGGAGGAAAACTTAGTGTGCTATCAAATGTCACAACGTAACTGGGTGACTATAAAGATGCTCTACAGGTGTCCCCAATGGTATTTGTTGAGTTGGCATAGATCAAGATTAGGATTTGTCACCCCGTGTATCGGAGAGGTATCTCTGGGCCCTCTCGATAATGCACATCACTATAAGCCTGCAAGCAATGTGACTAATTAGTTAGTTGCAGGATGATGCATTATGGAACGAGTAAAGAGACTTGCCGGTAACGAGATTGAACTAGGTATTGAGATACGGTTGATCGAATATCGGGCAAGTAACATACCGATGACAAAGGGAACAACGTATGTTGGTATGCGGTTTGACCAATAAAGATCTTCGTAGAATATGTAGGAACCAATATGAGCATCTAGGTTCCGCTATTGGTTATTGATCGGAGATGAGTCTCGGTCATGTCTACATAGTTCTCGAAGTCGTAGGGTCCGCACGCTTAACAATCGATGACGATTGGTATTATGAGTTTATGTGTTTTGATGTACCGAAGGTAGTTTGGAGTCCCGGATGTGATCATGGACATGACGAGGAGTCTCGAAATGGTCGAGACATAAAGATTGATATATTGGACGATGTTATACGGACACCAGATGAGTTTCGGGGTCACCGGATAAATGTCGATGTGCCGGGGGTTATAGGAAACCTCGGGGGGGGGGGGGACTAATGGGCCAACATGGGCCTTGTGAGAGAGAGAGAGAGGAGAGGGCCCTAGGGCTCGCCGCGCCCCCCTTGAGGAGTCCGAATTGGACTAGGAGAGGGTGGCACCCCCTCCCTTTCCTTCTCCCTCTCTCCCTCTCCTCCTTCCCCCTCTCTTCCCTTGTTGGAAACCTACTAGGAATAGGATTCCTATTCCTAGTAGGAATCCTACTTGGGGTGCGCCCCATGAGGGCCGACTGGCCTCCCCCATTTCTCCTTTATGTACGGGGTAGGGGTCACCCTATAACACACAAGTTGACAGTTGTCTTAGCTGTGTGCGGTGGCCCCCTTCACAGCTTTCCACCTCAGTCATATCATTGTAGTGCTTAGGTGAAGCCCTGCGTCGGTAACATCATCATCACCGTCATCACGCCGTTGTGCTGACGAAACTCTCCCTCGGCCTCAGCTGGATCAAGAGTATGAGGGACATCATCATGCTGAACGTGTGCAGATCGTGGAGGTGCCATGCGTTCAGTACTTGGATCAGTTGGATTGTGAAGATGTTCGATTACATCAACCGCGTTACTAAATGCTTCCGCTTTTGGTCTACGAGGGTACGTGGACACACTCTCCCCACTCATTGCTATGCATCACCTAGATGGATCTTGCGTGTGCGTAGGAGTTTTTTTGAAATACTGTGTTCCCAACAGTGGCATCCGAGCCAGGTCTATGTGTAGATGTTATATGCACGAGTAGAACACAAAGGAGTTGTGGGCGTGGTATATACATATTGCTTGCCGTCACTAGTTGATTCTTGATTCAACGGTATTATTGGATGAAGCGGCTCATGCCGACATTATGCGTACGCTTACGCGAGACTAGTTCTACCGACGTGCTTCGCGCATAGGTGGCTAGTGGGTGTCAGTTTCTCCAACTTTAGTTGAATCCGATTCAATGAACATGGTTCTTTGTGAAGATCAAAAATCTATCACTATATTACGTTGTGGTTTTGATGCGTAGGTAAGAACGGTTCTTGCTACAAGCCCGTAGCAGCCACGTAAAACTTGCAACAACAAAGTAGAGGACGTCCAACTTGTTTTTGTAGGGCATGTTGTGATGTGATATAGTTAAGACGTGATTATATAAATTGTTGTATGAGATGATCATGTTTTGTAACACAATTATTGGCAACTGGCAGTAGCCATATGGTTGTCGCTTTATTGTATGGAATGCAATCGCCATGTAATTGCTTTACTTTATCACTAAGCTGTAGCGATAGTCGTAGAAGCAATAGTTGGCGAGACGACAACGATGCTACGATGGAGATCAAGGTGTCAAGCCGGTGACGATGCCGATCATGACGGTGCTTTGGAGATGGATATCAAAGGCACAAGATGGTGATGGCCATATCATATCACTTATATTGACTGCATGTCATGTTTATCCTTTATGCATCTTATTTTGCTTAGTAAGGCGGTAGCATTATAAGATCATCTCTCACTAAATTTCAAGGTATAAGTGTTCACCCTGAGTATGCACCGTTGCTACAGTTCGTTGTGCCGAGACACCACGTGATGATCGGGTGTGATAAGCTCTATGTTGACATACAACGGGTGCAAGCCAGTTTTGCACAAGCAGAATACTCGGGTTAAACTTGACGAGCCTAGCATATGCAGATATGGCCTCAGAACATTGTAACCGAAAGGTCGATCATGAATAATATAGTAGATATGATCAACATAGTGATGTTCACCATTGAAAACTACTCCATCTCACGTGATGATCGGACATGGTTTAGTTGATATGGATCACGTGATCACTTAGATGATTAGAGGGATGTCTATCTAAGTGGGAGTTCTTAAGTAATATGATTAATTGAACTTTAAATTATCATGAACTTAGTACCTGATAGTATTTTGCATGTCTATGTTGTTGTAGATAAATGGCCCGTGTTGTTGTTCCGTTAAATTTTAATGTGTTCCTAGAGAAAGCTAAGTTGAAAGATGATGGTAGCAATTACATGGACTGGGTCCGTAACTTGAGGATTATCCTCATTGCTGCACAGAAGAATTATGTCCTGGAAGCACCGCTGGGTGACAAGCCTGCTGCAGATGCTGCTGACGACGTTAAGAATGTCTGGCAAAGCAAATTTGATGACTACCCGATAGTTCACTGTGCCATGCTTTACGGCTTAGAACCGGGACTTCAACGACGTTTTGAACGTCATGGAGCACTTGAGATGTTCCAGGAGTTGAAGTTAATATTTCAAGCAATGCCCGGATTGAGAGATATGAAGTCTCCAATAAGTTCTACAACTGCAAAATGGAGGAGAATAGTTCTGTCAGTGAACATATACTCAGAATGTGTGGGTACCACAACCACTTGACTCAGCTGGGATTTAATCTTCCTGATAATAGTGTCATTGACAGAGTTTTTCAATCACTGCCACCAAGCTACAAGAGCTTTGTGATGAACTATAATATGCAAGGGATGGATAAGACAATTCTGAGCTCTTTGCAATGCTAAAGGCTATGGAGGTAGAAATCAAGAAGGAGCATCAAGTGTTGATGGTCAACAAGACCACCAGTTTCAAGAAGAAGGGCAAATGGAAGAAGGGGAACTTCAAGAAGAACAACAAGAAAGTTGCTTCTCAAGTGAAGAAGCCCAAGTATGGACCTTCACCTGAGACTGAGTGCTTCTACTACAAAGGGACTGGTCACTGGAAGCGGAACTACCCCAAGTATTTGGCGGATAAGAAGGATGGCAAAGTGAAAGGTATATTTGATATACATGTTATTGGTGTGTACCTTACTAATGCTCGTAGTACCGCATGGGTATTTGATACTAGTTATGTTGCTAATATTTGCAACACGAAATAGGGGCTACAGATTAAGCGAAGATTGGCTAAGGACGAGGTGACTATGCGCGTGGGAAATGGTTCCAAAGTCGATGTGATCGCTGTCGGCACGCTACCTCTACGTCTACCTTCGGGATTAGTTTTAGACCTAAATAATTGTTATTTGGTGCCAGCGTTAAGCATGAACATTATATCTAGATCTTGATTGATGCGAGACGGTTATTCATTTAAATCAGAGAATAATGGTTGTTCTATTTATATGAGTAATATCTTTTATGGTCATGCACCCTTGATGAATGGTCTATTTTTACTAAATCTTGATAGTAGTGATACAAATATTCATAGTATTGAAGCCAAAAGATATAACTTTAATAATCATAGTGCAACTTATTTGTGGCACTGCCGTTTAGGTCATATTGGTGTAAAGCGCATGTAGAAACTCCATGCTGATGGACTTTTGGAATCACTTGATTATGAATCACTTGATACTTGCGAAGCATGCCTCATGGGCAAGATGACTAAGACTCCGTTCTCGGTAACAATGGAACGAGCAACAGACTTATTGGAAATAATACAAACTAATGTATGCGGTCCGATGAGTGTTGATGCTCGTGGTGTGTATCATTATTTTCTAACCTTCATAGATGATTTGAGCAGATATGGTTGTATCTACTTGATGAAACATAAGTCTGAAACATTTGAAAAGTTCAAAGAAATTCAGAGTGAGGTGGAAAATCATCATAACAACAAAGTAAAGTTTCTACGATCTGATCGTGGAGGAGAATATTTGAGTTATGAGTTTGGTCTTCATTCGAAACAATGCGGAATAGTTTTGCAACTCACGCCACCTCGAACACCATAGCCTAATGGTGTGTCCGAACGTCGTAACCGCACTTTATTAGATATGGTGCGATCTATCATGTCTCTTACTGATTTACCGCTATCATTTTGGGGTTATGCTTTAGAGACGGCTACATTCCCGTTAAATAGGGCACCATAGAAATCCGTTGAGACTATTGGGTATACCTTCTATCACAGATCCGAAGGCGAGATATTCGTTGCTAAAAATGGATCCTTTCTAGAGAAGGAGTTTCTCTCGAAAGAAGTGAGTGGGAGGAAAGTAGAACTTGATGAGCTAATTGTACCTACTCCCTTATTGGAAAGTAGTCCATCACAACAATCAGTTCCTGTGATTCCTACACCAATTAGTGAGGAAGCTAATGATGATGATCATGAAACTTCTGATTAAGTTACTACCAAACCTCGTAGGTCAACCAGAGTAAGATCCACACCAGAGAGGTACGGTAATCCTATTCTAGAAGTCATGTTACTTGACCATGATGAACCTACGAACTATGAGGAAGCGATCATGAGCCCAGATTCCACAAAATGGCTTCAGGCCATGAAATATGAGAAGGGATCCATGTATGAGAACAAAATATGGACTTTGGTGACTTGGGAAAGACATAGAGAATAAATGGATCTTCAAGAAGAAGGCTGACGCTGATGGTAATGTTACTGTCTACAAAGCACGACTTGTTGTGAAATGTTTTTGACAAATTCAAGGAGTTGACTACGATGAGACCTTCTTACCCGTAGCGATGCTTGAGTCCGTCCGAATCATGTTAGCAATTGCCGCATTTTATGATTATGAAATTTGGCAAATGGATGTCGAAACTGCATTCCTTAATGGATATCTTAAAGAAGAGTTGTATATGATGCAACCAGAAGGTTTTGTCGATCCAAAAGGTGCTAACAAAGTGTGTAAGCTCCAGCGATCCATTTATGAACTGGTGCAAGCATCTCAGAGTTGGAATATACGCTTTGATAGTGTGATCAAAGCATATGGTTTTATACAGACTTTTGGAGAAGCCTATATTTACAAGAAAGTGAGTGCGAGCTGTGTAGCATTTCCGATATTGTATGTGGATGATATGTTGTTTATCGGAAATGATACTGAATTTCTGAATAGCATAAAAGGATACTTGAATAAGAATTTTTCAATGAAAGACCTCGGTGAAGCTGCTTATATATCAGGCATCAAGATCTATAGAGATATATCAAGACGCTTAATTGGACTTTCACAAAGCACATACCTTGATAAAGTTTTGAAAAAGTTCAAAATGGATCAAGCAAAGAAAGGGTTCTTGCCTCTGTTACAAGGTGTAAAGTTGAGTCAGACTGAATGCCCGACCATTGCAGAAGATAGAGAGAAAATGAAACTCATTCCCTATGCTTCAGCCATAGATTCTATCATGTATGCAATGCTATGTACCAGACCTGATGTGTGCCTTGCTATTAGTTTAGCAGGGAGGTACCAAAGTAATATAGGATGGATCACTGTACATCGGTCAAGAACATACTGAAATACTTGAAAAGGACTAAGGATATATTTCTAGTTTATGGAGGTGACAAAGAGCTCGTCGTAAACGGTTATATCATGCAAGCTTTGACACTGATCAAGATGACTCTAAGTCACAAACCGGATACGTATTTTTATTGAATGGTGGAGCTGTCAGTTGGTGTAGTTCTAAGCAAAGCGTCATGGCGGGATCTACGTGTGAATCGGAATACGTAGCTACTTCGGAAGCAGCAAATGAAGAAGTCTGGATGAAGAAGTTCATATCCGATCTAGGTGTCATAGCTAGTGCATCGGGTCCAATGAAAATCTTTTGCGATAATACTGGTGCAATTACCTTCCCAAAGGAATCTAGATTTCAAAAGAGAACAAAGCACATCAAGAGACGCTTCAATTCCATCCGCGATCAAGCCAAGGAGGGAGACATAGAGATTTGCAAGATACATATGGATCTGCATGTTGCAGACCCGTTGACTAAGCATCTCTCACGAGTAAAACATGATTAGCACCAAGACTCCATGGGTGTTAGAATCATTACTATGTAATCTAGATTATTGACTCTAGTGCAAGTGGGAGACTGAAGGAAATATGCCCCAGAGGCAATAATAAAGTTGTTATTTATATTTCCTTATATAATGATAAATGCTTATTATTCATGCTAGAATTGTATTAACTGGAAACTTAGTACATATGTGAATACATAGACAAACAGAGTGTCACTAGTATGCCTCTACTTGACTAGCTTTTTAATCAAAGATGGTTAAGTTTCCTAACCATAGGCATGAGTTGTCATTTGATGAACGAGATCACATCATTAAAGAATGATGTGATTGACTTGCCCATCCATTAGCTTAGCACTATCATCATTTAGTTTTTTGTTATTGCTTTCTTCATGACATATACATGTTCCTATGACTATGAGATTATGCAACTCCTGAACACCGGAGGAACACTTAGTGTCGGGGATATACGCCGCGGTATGATCCAGCCGGAGTTATAACCCGATTGGGACATAGTAAACCGGCTGACAGTTAAGACATATGGCTAAGTCGGACGGTAAACCGGCGGGTGGTAAACCGGTAGGTGTTACGGCAGGTGTTAAGGCAGGTGGTAAATCGGTTGGTGTTAAGTCAGACGGTGAACCGGCTGACGGTTAAGACAGACAGGTAAAATAGGCAGTTAACCCAGACGGGAAACCGGCAGGTTGTTAAACCGGTTGACAGTTAAGACAGGAGTTAAGTCAGATGATAACTCAGCACACAATCATAAACCGGTAGACCATCTTAAATCGACACTAGTTATAACCCGACAGACAGTGATAACTGGGTTGCCAGGAGTTATGAAGCCCAAGATGTTAAGAAGCCCATGAAGAGAAGTCATAATAGTTCAAGTCTTAAGTCCGAGTTGGACTCTACATGTAACCCGCCCCTTCAACTTATATAAGGAGGGGTAGGGATCGCCAAAAGTGAGAGAGAAGTAAGGAGAAACAATCTTAAGGGTTAGGGTTAATTGGGAGAGCCGGTTTACGACGACTTCCTCGGGATGATAATGAGACATAGCCTCAAACAACACGTAGGGTTGTTACCGGATGATGTTTCCCGGGGCCCGAAGCTGTCTAAAAACTTGTCTTGCGTTGCGTCTCTCGATTCCGCTCAACCCCTCTCAAGCTACCACATAGATGCGTTGGCCTCATGACTAAGTCCTCACACTAGGACATTGGCCGTGACAATTCCACGATAGTTGGCACCCACCATGGGGCATGCGCACAGTGGTGTTGAGTACTTGGAGGGATCTCTTTCAGGGATTGAGAAGCTCGCAATTTGGTCGTATGAAGAAAAGCTAGTACCAAAAATCCCGCGGATAAACGGGCACTGGATAACTTTGGGAGAAACTGGCAAATTCGTTGCTTCTAATCAAAATTGTGATGGAGCGAGTAGTATGAGTGAGGGAGTCCTGGATTAGGGGGTCTCCGGACAGCCGGATTATATCCTTTGGCCGGACTACTGGACTATGAAGATACAAGATTGAAGACTTCGTCTCGTGTCCGGATGGGACTCTACTTAGCGTGGAAGGCAAGCTAGGCAATACGGATTGTATATCTCCTCCTTTGTAACCGACCTTGTGTAACCCTAGCTGTCGTGGAATTGTCACGGTAGATATCCTAGTGTAAGGACTTAGTCGCGAGGCCAACGCATCTATGTGGTAGCTTGAAGGGGTTGAGCGGAATCGAGAGACGCAACACACAAGACGAGGATTTAGACAGCTTCGGGCCCCGGGAAACATCATCCGGTAATAACCCTATGTGTTGTTTGTGGCTAGGTCTCATTATGATCATGAGGGAGTCGCCGTAAGCCGGCTCTCCTCTTTGTGTCTAGCCCTAGATGTTGTTTCTTGTTGCTTGTCCCTCTTTGGGGAGCCCTGCCCCTCCTTATATAAGTTGAAGGGGCGGCTTACATGTAGAGTCCTATTAGGATTAGAACTAACTTATTCTCTATTTGTCACATCCCTAGTCTGGTATGACCTAGACTAGCTAGTCATTCGTGCATCATGTTTAAATTTCATTTAAATTTGAAATGAGGATTGGTGGAACCCTCAGAATCATTTTTCAAAATGACCCAAATAAAAATTTCTCCAAAAGGGTCCAAGAAAATGCTCATGTTGCTCTCTGAAAATATTGGACAGAGATAAAAATCAAAACAATATTTTGAGGAGCTCATGGATATTTATTTTGGCCATTTGGATTAATTCGATAAATATTTGCATTGGAAATATATTGCTATATTTATGAAATATGGTCCAAAAATTATGCCATTTATAAAGGAGCTTTGGAATAATATATTTACCTCCTGCAAAAATTGGCATAAGGTAATAAATTGATTTAGTATTTTATTAATTCATACTAATGTCAGAAATTAGAAAACAAAAAATAAATAAAAGGAGGAGAAGCCTACCTGGGGCTCCCCCCCGGCGCAGCCCAGCAGCTGGCCCAGCCCACCTGGCCCCCCCTCCTCTGTCGTCTTCCTCCCCGACAGGGGGACGGCGCGTGCCCGACGCGCGCGCACCGCCGCGCCGCGCCACCTCCTCCCTCCCTGCCTGCCTGTCCTCCCCTCGTCGCTCTGGATGGACCGGACGACGCCACGCGACGCCCCGCACCTCTCTCCCACTCTCTCATTCCTCCCCCTCCCCTGGTTCTCTCTCTCCCGACCGCCCGAATGCGCCCGTCGCCACCGCTCGCCGTAGTCGTAGCCACCGCGCCCCTCGAGAGCTTCTGAGCAGTCCACGAGCTCCGCCACGTCGCCGGCTACCTCCTCGTCGAGCCACGCACCTCCGGACGGCCTCCATCGCCGCCATCGCCATCGTCTTCCTCCTCGGGCTCCGCCGTCCGCCGCCGTCGATTCGCCGTCACCAGGTCTCCCCCGACCCCGCTGTCTGCTCTGCGTGATCGCCGTGAGCATCTCCCTGTTTCCCCTCTCTTCTCCCCCTCGTTCCCGTGTGGCAGCCGTCGCTACCACCATGGCCGAAGCCATCGCCGCCGCAGCTCCTCGCCGTCGTGGCCAGAGCCACCGCAGCCCGTGCCTGCACCTGCCACCGCGCTCAGTAGCCTCCCAGAAGGCCAACGCCTCTGCCCGCAGCTCCTGCCATGCCCTGCAGCACCCGCTCGCGCCTCACCCGAACTCCGGCGGCCGCCCCGAGCTTCGCTCCGGCGAGCTCCGCCGCCCCCGCAGCCTCCCGCATGAACCACTAGATGCGCGCGAGCCGGGGCTTCGCGTGGGTGGTCTCCGCCGCCCGAATGGTCGCCGGAACGGCGATCCCGAGCCCCTCCGCCGCGTTCGGCCTCGCCGGCGGCTAAACGCCGGCGGGATTGACCGGGTCAACCCAGCTAACTAACCCCCCCCGGCTAATTAAGTTAGATTAGTGCTAATCACCGTTTAGTTAACCCCCTGACACTGACAGTGGGCCCCAGTGCCACTAATCTTTTTGATTAGGATTAAACTAACCCTGTTTAACCCCTGTCACTGACGTGTGGACCCCACACGTCAGGTTTGACCCCAGCCAGCCGCAGTTGACCGCTGACGTCGTGCTGACGTCATGCTGGCGCAATATTTATTTCTGGATTTAAATTAAATCAGAAAATTCCAGAAATTGTTTTAAACTTCAAAAATTCATAACAATTCAACCGTAGCTCAGATTAAAATAATTTATATATGAAAAATTATCAGAAAAATGCAATCTTTCCATCTGTACTAGTTTCATGCATGACAAACCAACTTATACATGCTGAATATAAGAAAACACATTATGGCATATATAGGAGCTTAATTTGGAGATGCATTTGAACCTTTGGTTCAAATGGACTTCAAACCAAATGAATACTAGTTGCATTAGCTCAAACAACATCACATCTTCATGCCATGTTCATGCATCATATTGTTGCATATGTTTGTGTATTGATTGCCGGCACCGTTCCTTCTCGATAGGTCTTGCTCCGGAGACCGTTCCAGAGTACCTGTCTGTGAAGCAGTGCCTCCTCTGTTGTTTTACCAGGCAAGCAAACCCCCTTGTTCATCTCGATAAAACCCTACTCTCTCGCTCCTGCTCTCAGTTATTGCATTAGGACAACAACGATTCGTCTGCTACTTTGTGCTGCGGTAGTTGAACCCATTCCTCTGCATGACCTGTCATTGCCACAGTAAATAGTTGAAACCCACTAGCATGTGTAGGAGTTGATTGAAGCCATTGTTGTGTTCCTACCATGCTATGCCTGCTATTGCTTAGAGTTGTGTCAGGTCTGATTCATTGTGAATGAATTGGAGTGTTACGATATGTTCTGATGCCGAGAGTTAAGTGTGTGAACACGATTTGGTAAAGGTAGTGGTGAGAGGCCATGTAGGAGTACATGGTGGGTTGTCTCACTGGAACCGTCCTTAAGCACCGAGTTCTATGTATGTTGTCCAATGACTCGATACTACCACACATTGGGCTCCGGGCGCTCCAAGCCCTCTCGACTTATTAACCGACTTGATCTCTGTCCAGGAATCGCAACTAGTTTCTGGTGTTTGTAGGTAGTGCTATTTTTCTACCAAGTGGCACCCGGCAGGGTGGGCTTGGGACAGACTAGGCACACGTGGCCTGGTGTACCGAGTGGCACCCGGATGGTGGGCTCGGGAACCCTGTACACATCGTTTGGGGCCGTAAGCGACACCCCGGCCGGATCTCCTTGCGGATGGAACCCGAATAGGCGATAAACCTGGATTAGAGTCTTGTGTGGTTAGTCAGGTCGTGGCCGACACCCTCGCCAGGCTTCCGCTTGAAGGTTGCCGAGATACATGACGTGTACATGGCGGTAAGTGGCGAGAGCGTGTGTGAAGAAGTACACCCCTGCAGGGTTAACATGATCTATTCGAATAGCCGGGTCCGCGGTTATGGACTTCTTGGATGCTTACATGGTACATAGACAACTTGAAGTGGATACTATAAAATGCTCAAGACAAGTGTGAGTGCTATGGATGGCCTTCTCGTAGGGAGACGGGGATGAACCCATAGTAGTGTATTGTATGGTGATTAGTGGACTCGTGTACGTTGTTTCACCTCAAGAGTTTCTGGTAGTCGTAAAACAGGATAGCCACAGAGTCAAAGCTGGCTTGCTGCAACTAAACCCCACGTTACCCTCTTGATACAAATGCATGTATGATAGGATCTGATGTAAGTCTTGCTGAGTACCTTTGTACTCATGTTGCTTTATTTATGTTTTTGCAGCGGAGACTTCGGTCTTACTAGTGTTCTCGTGGACTTCGACTAGTAGCTAGTACCTCAGCTACGATCTTGAGCGGACGTTGTAGATAGTCAGGCTTTCAGCCTTTTTCATTTATAGATGTCTGTACTCAGACATGTAATGCTTCCGCTTGTTGCTTGATTGCTCTGACTGTTGGGTCATGTGACCCCTGTTTGTAATAATGCTGTGATGGCTCTTCTGAGCCTTTATCTATATAAGTTGTTGAGTTATGCTGTGATGCCATGTTGTACAGCACATACTTGCATGTTATGCGTACGTGTAATGTGTATTGCTATGTGTGGGATCTGACTATCTAGTTGTTTATCCTTAGTAGCCTCTCTTACCGGGAAATGTCTCCTAGTGCTTCCACTGAGCCCTGGTAGCTTGCTACTGCTCCGGAACACTTAGGCTGGCCGGCATGTGTCCTTCTTCGATCCTGTGTCTGTCCCTTCGGGGAAATGTCACGCGATGAATACCGGAGTCCTGTTAGCCTGCTACAGCCCGGTTCACCGGAGTCCTGTTAGCCCAGTGCTACAGCCTGGATTCACTCGCTGATGACCGACACGTTCGATGCTGGGTCATGGATGCCTGTCCCTGTAGGTTAGTGCCACTTTGGGTTTACAACTAGCCATGTCAGCCCGGGCTCTTTATCATATGGATGCTAGCGACACCATCATATACGTGTGCCAAAAGGCGCAAACGGTCCCGGGCAAAGGTAAGGCGACACCCGTGGGGATACCGTGCGTGAGGCCGCAAAGTGATATGAGGTGTTACATGCTGGATCGATGTGGCATCGAGTCGGGGTCCTGACAGCGCTGGTATCAGAGCTTGACTGCCTGTAGGATTACCAAGCCAAACTGGTCGAAGTTGAGTCTAGAAAATCTTTAGCTATGTAAGGGAATTGATTGTGGATTGGAACGTAAGGCTCTTTTACTCCTTATACCTCATGACCTTCTGATCTGAGTCATCCTATCTTTCCGACGGGATTAAGGAACTAGGCTTCTCTTCCGTCTATCAGGATCACGTGTTACTACTCCGTAGTCCCATAGGATTGGTTGATCAGAGTCATACCCAGTTTCGAGTACTTCCGGTGTAGTCTGTTTAGTACTATCCCAGAACCTTGAGTGGTGATGTTGAGTTGTTGTACTACCCCATTTTTAGTAGGATGTCTCATTCTGAGCATTTTACTGCCGTTATGCTGCCGGAATTTTCCTAGGAGTTCGAGAGATACTAATTCCTTGTCCTACATTCTACAGTCTATAGTTGATGCTGATTCCGTCCTTGGTTTCGTTTCTCAGGATGTCATCAGCTAAGCAAAGTTCCGTTGCTCGTAGCCAGAACCACGGAGATGGTAGGGATGAGGATCCTCCCGACCAGCCTTCGTTGACCGAGTTCATGCTAGAGATGGAGAGGAACAAGCGTGAGTCTAACCGTTTGTTGGCACGTATCGAGGAGAACACTGCACATCAGTTCAAAGGGTCTGCTACCATTCATGATCTCATTCGCTTGCACCCACCTACCTTTCATCATTCCATCGAGCCACTCGATGCAGATGACTGGCTCCGTAGCATCACTCATAAGCTGCTTTCCGCGAGCGTAGCCGAAGATGACAAGGTCACTTATGCCACATATCACCTGGAAGGTCCTGCTAGTCTTTGGTGGCAGAACTATGAGGCTTTGCTTCCAGCTGGCCAGATTCCTACCTGGAAGGATTTCACTGAGGCTTTTCGCGAGCATCACATTCCCCAGGCCCTCCTTGATCGCAAGAGAGAAGAGTTCTGTAGTCTCACCCAGAATAAGATGGCTGTTGATGCTTACAGCCGAGAGTTTGAGAACCTCGCCCGCTATGCCACAGAAGAAGTGTCCACGGACGCTAAGAAGCAGGCTAGGTTCCGAAAGGGTCTCAACCCCAAGTTGCGTCGTGATCTCCACCTGCATCATTGTGATACATTCCAAGCTCTTGTGAACAAAGCCATTAATGCAGAGACAGCTCAGCTCACTTACGAGGAGTCTCGTAAGCACAACCGTGATTTGGGACCCTCCTCTGGCTCTAGTTCCCAGAAGCGCCGGATTTGGGTTCCAAACTCCGCTCTTCCTTCCGGTTATACACCGAGGTCATCTCATGTGGTGCCTCCCCCAGCTCAGTCGTATGTTCCACCCAGGCCTACTGGTAGACCGTTTGTCAGTGCGGGTCCACGTCTAACCTCGGGAACTTGCTTCACATGCGGGAAGCCAGGACACTATGCACGTGATTGCTCTCAGACTAGTTATGCTCCACCCCAGCCCGAGAAGACTGTTGGCTGTATTAAGCCATCACGCAAGGTGATCAGTGTCAAGTCAGTTCCCACTGAACGTGGACGTGTGCATCACGTCTCAGCTAAAGACGCTCATGATGATCCAGATGTCGTTCTTGGTACACTCCTTGTCAATTGTCACCCAGCATCAGTTCTATTCGATACTGGGGCATCTCACTCCTTCATTTCTGAAGGCTATGCTCGTTTGCACGACATGTCATTTTGTGATATGCCAACTCCGCTTGAAATCCAAACCCCAGGGTCTAGATGGCAGACCACCAGAATCAGCCATGGTAACGAAATCCTTGTTGATAGACTTGTATTCCTTGCATCACTTGTAGCCCTCAAGTCCTCAGATATTAACATCATCTTGGGTATGGACTGGATGACAGCTCATCATGCCAAGATTGATTGTTACACAAGATCTGTTCAGCTTACACACCCGTCTGGCAAGATAGTCACCGTCTCCACTAGAGTTGCAAAGCGTCAGCTCTATTCTCTTAATGCCAGCCCTCTTCCAGACCTTGAAGATATCCCGGTAGTCCGTGACTTTCCGGATGTCTTTCCAGAGGAACTGCCAGGTGTTCCACCTGACAGAGATGTAGAGTTCGTCATAGATCTTATCCCAGGAACAGCTCCAATCTCCCGGAGACCTTACAAGATGGCACCCCTAGAACTAGCCGAGCTTAAGAAACAACTCGATGAGTCCTTGCAAAAGGGTTTCATCCGTCCTAGTTCTTCTCCTTGGGCTTGCCCCGTCCTCTTTGTCAAGAAGAAAGACGGTACGGACCGGATGGTTGTTGATTATCGTCCCGTTAATTTGGTCACGATAAAGAACAAGTATCCGCTCCCCAGGATCAACGACCTGTATGATCAGCTCGCTGGATCCTCAGTCTTCTCCAAGATGGATTTGAGGTTAGGATACCACCAAATTAAGATCAGAAACGGGGACATTCCCAAGACAGCCTTTGTCACTCGTTATGGTCAGTACGAGTACACCGTCATGTCCTTCGGCCTAACCAACGCCCCAGCCACATTCTCCCGCTTGATGAACTCGATCTTCATGGAGTACTTAGATAAGTTCGTCGTGGTTTACCTCGATGATATTCTTATCTACTCGAAGAACGAGGAAGAGCATGCCGAACATCTTAGACTTGTGCTAGAAAAACTCAGAGAGCACCGCCTTTATGCCAAGTTCTCCAAGTGTGAATTTTGGTTGCCAGAAGTGACCTACCTAGGCCACGTAATCTCTGGTAAGGGCATTGCTGTCAACCCCGAGAGAGTTCAGGCTGTTCTCGATTGGACTCCACCTGAGACCGTTAAACAAGTTAGGAGTTTCCTTGGGCTAGCCAGTTATTGTCGCCGCTTTGTTGAAAACTTCTCCAAAGTAGCCAAACCCCTCACGGAACTTCTCAAGAAAGATAAAAGGTTCGAGTGGTCCCCACAGTGTGAGTACAGTTTTCAGGAACTGAAAAGACGCCTGACTTCTGCTCCCATACTTGTGCCACCGGATTTCACAAAGGACTTTGTTATCTATTGTGACGCCTCACGACAGGGACTAGGTTGCATTCTTATGCAGGATCGTCATGTGATTGCCTATGCATCTCGACAGTTGCATCCACATGAGGAGAATTATCCTACACATGATCTAGAGCTTGCAGCCGTAGTCTATGCACTCAAGACCTGGCGACATTACCTTCTTGGTAAACGTTGCGAGATCTACACCGATCACCAGAGTCTCAAGTATATCTTCACCCAACCAGATTTGAACCTTAGGCAAAGACGTTGGTTGGAGTTAATCACAGATTATGATCTAGGGATTACCTACACCCCAGGCAAAGCCAATGTCATGGCTGATGCGCTAAGCCGTAAATCCTATTGCAACAATCTCATGTTGCAGCAAGGCCAACCACTTCTCCATGAGGAATTCTGTAAGCTTAATCTTCACATAGCTTCTCGCGGATTTCTCTCTACCTTGGTGGCGAAACCTGATCTTGAGGATCGGATTATCGCTGCTCAAAAGCAAGACACAGGAATTTCTCGGATCAAGAGAAACATTAAGAAGGGAGTTGGTGGATGTTTCTCTATGGATGATCGTGGTGTTGTTTTCTTTGAGAATCGCTTGGTGGTTCCCAAGAATCAACATCTGCGACAATTGATTCTTAAGGAGGCGCATGAATCTCCTCTCACGATTCATCCCGGTAGTACTAAGATGTATCAGGACCTACGCCAGAGGTTCTGGTGGACTAGGATGAAGAGAGAAATCACAGAGTTCATTGCTAAATGTGACGTTTGTCGTCGCGTTAAGGCAGAGCATCAGAGACCTGCTGGCACCCTTCAGCCTTTAGCTATTCTTGAATGGAAATGGGATAAAGTTGGTATGGACTTCATCACCGGCTTTCCCAGGACCAAGAGAGGGAATAACGCTATCCTCATAGTCGTTGACCGTCTTTCCAAAGTGGCTCACTTCCTTCCTGTTCGAGAAAATATCACTGCTAGTCAGCTTGCTGACTTATATATTTCTCGAATAGTGTCACTTCATGGTGTTCCACTAGAGATCAATTCAGACCGTGGCAGTCTTTTCACTTCTCATTTCTGGGAGAGTTTCCAAACTGCCATGGGAACCCATCTTTCCTTCAGTACCGCTTTCCACCCTCAGTCGAGTGGTCAGGTGGAACGGGTCAATCAAATTCTCGAAGACATGCTCAGAGCTTGCGTTATCTCATTCGGTATGGATTGGGAGAAATGTCTTCCTTTCGCCGAGTTTGCTTATAACAATAGCTACCAATCCAGCCTCAAGAAAGCTCCTTTTGAGGTTCTCTATGGACGAAGATGTCGAACACCTTTGAACTTGTCAGAAACCGGTGAAAGACAATTCTTTGGACCGGACATGATCCAGGAGGCAGAAGAGCAAGTTCGCATCATTCATGAGAATTTGAAAACAGCCCAGTCTCGTCAGAAGAGCCAGTACGATCGTCATCATAAGGATATGACTTATGAAGTTGGCGAAAAGGCTTACCTTCGGGTTACTCCTTTGAAGGGTACCCATCGTTTCGGTATCAAGGGCAAGTTGGCTCCTCGTTACATTGGTCCTTTTCGTATTCTCGCTAAACGAGGAGAGGTTGCCTACCAATTGGAACTACCCCCACCTCTTTCTCGAATTCATGATGTCTTCCACGTATCTCAACTCAGGCGTTGCTTCTCGGATCCCATCCGCGGAGTGGACCATGAAACGCTTGATCTCCAAGATAACCTCACATACCGAGAGTACCCGGTTCGCATTCTTGATCAAGCAGAGCGTGTCACTCGATGTCAGAACATCAAGTTTCTCAAAGTTCAGTGGTCTCATCATTCCGAGAGAGAAGCTACTTGGGAGCGAGAAGATCGTCTTCGATTGGAGTACCCCACTCTTTTTCCGTCGACCCCTGAATCTCGAGACGAGATTCTTTCAATTGGGGGCGAGTTGTCACATCCCTAGTCTGGTATGACCTAGACTAGCTAGTCATTCGAGCATCATGTTTAAATTTCATTTAAATTTGAAATGAGGATTGGTGGAACCCTCAGAATCATTTTTGAAAATGACCCAAATAAAAATTTCTCCAAAAGGGTCCAAGAAAATGCTCATGTTGCTCTCTGAAAATATTGGACAGAGATAAAAATCAAAACAATATTTTGAGGAGCTCATGGATATTTATTTTGGCCATTTGGATTAATTCGATAAATATTTGCATTGGAAATATATTGCTATATTTATGAAATATGGTCCAAAAATTATGCCATTTATAAAGGAGCTCTGGAATAATATATCTAGCTCCTACAAAAATTGGCATAAGGTAATAAATTGATTTAGTATTTTATTAATTCATACTAATGTCAGAAATTAGAAAACAAAAAAAATAAAAGGAGGAGAAGCCTACCTGGGGCTCCCCCCCGGCGCAGCCCAGCAGCTGGCCCAGCCCACCTGGCCCCCCCTCCTCTGTCGTCTTCCTCCCCGACAGGGGGACGGCGCGTGCCCGACGCGCGCGCATCGCCGCGCCGCGCCACCTCCTCCCTCCCTGCCTGCCTGTCCTCCCCTCGTCGCTCTGGATGGACCGGACGACGCCACGCGACGCCCCGCACCTCTCTCCCACTCTCTCATTCCTCCCCCTCCCCTGGTTCTCTCTCTCCCGACCGCCCAAATGCGCCCGTCGCCACCGCTCGCCGTAGTCGTAGCCACCGCGCCCCTCGAGAGCTTCTGAGCAGTCCACGAGCTCCGCCACGTCGCCGGCTACCTCCTCGTCGAGCCACGCACCTTCGGACGGCCTCCATCGCCGCCATCACCATCGTCTTCCTCCTCGGGCTCCGCCGTCCGCCGTCGTCGATTCGCCGTCACCAGGTCTTCCCCGACCCCGCTGTTCTGCTCTGCGTGATCGCCGTGAGCATCTCCCTGTTTCCCCTCTCTTCTCCCCCTCGTCCCCGTGTCGCAGCCGTCGCTACCACCATGGCCGAAGCCATCGCCGCCGCAGCTCCTCGCCGTCGTGGCCAGAGCCACCGCAGCCCGTGCCTGCACCTGCCACCGCGCTCAGTAGCCTCCCAGAAGGCCAACGCCTCCGCCCGCAGCTCCTGCCATGCCCTGCAGCACCCGCTCGCGCCTCACCCGAACTCCGGCGGCCGCCCCGATCTTCGCTCCGGCGAGCTCCGCCGCCCCCGCAGCCTCCCGTATGACCCACTAGATGCGCGCGAGCCGGGGCTTCGCGTGGGTGGTCTCCGCCGCCCGAATGGTCGCCGGAACGGCGATCCCGAGCCCCTCCGCCGCGTTCGGCCTCGTCGGCGGCTAAACGCCGGCGGGATTGACCGGGTCAACCCAGCTAACTAACCCCCCCCGGCTAATTAAGTTAGATTAGTACTAATCACCATTTAGTTAACCCCCTGACACTGACAGTGGGCCCCAGTGCCACTAATCTTTTTGATTAGGATTAAACTAACCCTGTTTAACCCCTGTCACTGACGTGTGGACCCCACACGTCAGGTTTGACCCCAGCCAGCCGCAGTTGACCGCTGACGTCGTGCTGACGTCATGCTGGCGCAATATTTATTTCTGGATTTAAATTAAATCAGAAAATTCCAGAAATTGTTTTAAACTTCAAAAATTCATAACAATTCAACCGTAGCTCAGATTAAAATAATTTATATATGAAAAATTATCAGAAAAATGCAATCTTTCCATCTGTACTAGTTTCATGCATGACAAACCAACTTATACATGCTGAATATAAGAAAACACATTATGGCATATATAGGAGCTTAATTTGGAGATGCATTTGAACCTTTGGTTCAAATGGACTTCAAACCAAATGAATACTAGTTGCATTAGCTCAAACAACATCACATCTTCATGCCATGTTCATGCATCATATTGTTGCATATGTTTGTGTATTGATTGCCGGCACCGTTCCTTCTCGATAGATCTTGCTCCGGAGACCGTTCCAGAGTACCTGTCTGTGAAGCAGTGCCTCCTCTGTTGTTTTACCAGGCAAGCAAACCCCCTTGTTCATCTCGATAAAACCCTACTCTCTCGCTCCTGCTCTCAGTTATTGCATTAGGACAACAACGATTCGTCTGCTACTTTGTGCTGCGGTAGTTGAACCCATTCCTCTGCATGACCTGTCATTGCCACAGTAAATAGTTGAAACCCACTAGCATGTGTAGGAGTTGATTGAAGCCATTGTTGTGTTCCTACCATGCTATGCCTGCTATTGCTTAGAGTTGTGTCAGGTCTGATTCATTGTGAATGAATTGGAGTGTTACGATATGTTCTGATGCCGAGAGTTAAGTGTGTGAACACGATTTGGTAAAGGTAGTGGTGAGAGGCCATGTAGGAGTACATGGTGGGTTGTCTCACTGGAACCGTCCTTAAGCACCGAGTTCTATGTATGTTGTCCAATGACTCGATGCTACCACACATTGGGCTCCGGGCGCTCCAAGCCCTCTCGACTTATTAACCGACTTGATCTCTGTCCAGGAATCACAACTAGTTTCTGGTGTTTGTAGGTAGTGCTATTTTTCTACCAAGTGGCACCCGGCAGGGTGGGCTTGGGACAGACTAGGCACACGTGGCCTGGTGTACCGAGTGGCACCCGGATGGTGGGCTCGGGAACCCTGTACACATCGTTTGGGACCGTAAGCGACACCCCGGCCGGATCTCCTTGCGGATGGAACCTGAATAGGTGATAAACCTGGATTAGAGTCTTGTGTGGTTAGTCAGGTCGTGGCCGACACCCTCGCCAGGCTTCCGCTTGAAGGTTGCCGAGATACATGACGTGTACATGGCGGTAAGTGGCGAGAGCGTGTGTAAAGAAGTACACCCCTGCAGGGTTAACATGATCTATTCGAATAGCCGGGTCCGCGGTTATGGACTTCTTGGATGCTTACACGGTACATAGACAACTTGAAGTGGATACTATAAAATGCTCAAGACAAGTGTGAGTGCTATGGATGGCCTTCTCGTAGGGAGACGGGGATGAACCCATAGTAGTGTATTGTATGGTGATTAGTGGACTCGTGTACGTTGTTTCACCTCAAGAGTTTCTGGTAGTCGTAAAACAGGATAGCCACAGAGTCAAAGCTGGCTTGCTGCAACTAAACCCCACGTTACCCCCTTGATACAAATGCATGTATGATAGGATCTGATGTAAGTCTTGCTGAGTACCTTTGTACTCATGTTGCTTTATTTATGTTTTTGCAGCGGAGACTTCGGTCTTACTAGTGTTCTCGTGGACTTCGACTAGTAGCTAGTACCTCAGCTACGATCTTGAGCGGACGTTGTAGATAGTCAGGCTTTCAGCCTTTTTCATTTATAGATGTCTGTACTCAGACATGTAATGCTTCCGCTTGTTGCTTGATTGCTCTGACTGTTGGGTCATGTGACCCCTGTTTGTAATAATGTTGTGATGGCTCTTCTGAGCCTTTATCTATATAAGTTGTTGAGTTATGCTGTGATGCCATGTTGTACAGCACATACTTGCATGTTATGCGTACGTGTAATGTGTATTGCTATGTGTGGGATCTGACTATCTAGTTGTTTATCCTTAGTAGCCTCTCTTACCGGGAAATGTCTTCTAGTGCTTCCACTGAGCCCTGGTAGCTTGCTACTGCTCCGGAACACTTAGGCTGGCCGGCATGTGTCCTTCTTCGATCCTGTGTCTGTCCCTTCGGGGAAATGTCGCGCGATGAATACCGGAGTCCTGTTAGCCTGCTACAGCCCGGTTCACCGGAGTCCTGTTAGCCCAGTGCTACAGCCTGGATTCACTCGCTGATGACCGACACGTTCGATGCTGGGTCATGGATGCCTGTCCCTGTAGGTTAGTGCCACTTTGGGTTTACAACTAGCCATGTCAGCCCGGGCTCTTTATCATATGGATGCTAGCGACACCATCATATACATGTGCCAAAAGGCGCAAACGGTCCCGGGCAAAGGTAAGGCCACACCCGTGGGGATACCGTGCGTGAGGCCGCAAAGTGATATGAGGTGTTACATGCTGGCTCGATGTGGCATCGAGTCGGGGTCCTGACACTATTACAAGTCGGATACAAGTACGGATCTTGCTTCCTCGTAAAGGAAATATTCCTCATGCCTTCTGTCTTAAGCCGGCCCACCATAAAATGAGCCGGCCTACTGGGCCTTGGGCCTAGTCTTCTATGTGACCCGCCGTCGGGGTCATCGGTGAGTCGTTTGACCAGTGAGCCGCCAGACCCGTGAGTCGCCAGTCCTCCGGCGGGTCATCGGTGAAGCGCCAAGTCCGGCCGGGTCATACTTCCGGCCGGATCATACCGCGGGGTACATCCCGGACATTAGCCCCCAGTTTAATTTGGATTTATCCATGTTAAACTGATCCTGTAAAACAAACACAAGAACAAATTTGACAAATTGTGTTCTGGGTTAAAAATTCTTGTACGCCGGCACCTGATCATCCTTAATTCCTTGTGCTCCGGATTAAATATTCTCCTGAGACGGGACCTGATTATCCTTAAGTCCAATTGTCATTTCCTTCATCTAGAAAATCCGGGTCAAATAAGCTAGCTTCATACTCAATCTGCTGATGTTAGTTTCTCACAGAAAAATATTGTGAAGAATAATCCACTTGAGTCGGCTTCCAAGGCGCCGGGTCAAATAATTTTGGTCTTCAAATACTTATCTGATATTCAGCCGGCTTGAAGATGTAAAACTTGCCGGTTTATCATTACCAAAAAACTTCCGGATTATAAAACAGACGATGTCGGGTCATAATTGTTGTTGACACCGGTTTATGTAATTGATCCTCCTGATTTGCTCAAAACTGATAATTTGAAGATTTTTCTCCCTTATATCCATATTACCTGTAGCCCCCAAGTCTTGAGCAGAACAAAGTGGTGGTTTAAGACTTGCTCCAATAAATGTTGCAACCTTGAATATTCCACACATGTAGCCCCCAAGTGCCGGGTTGTCATGCTTGCAGCAACCTGGGACTTGTAATTGCTTTATGCTCATGAAAACTTCAACCAGCGTAGCCCCCAAGGGCCTGGTCATTATGCAATAATGAGCAGGGACTTTGTAGATATAACCATGTAAATTTGAACAGCAATGTGTAGCCCCCAAGGGCCGGCTTAATAAGATAATACTGAGCTGGGACTTTGTGTATAATTGATAATAACATCATATAATATAGTCTCCACCATGGGGCTTGAACCCACGTCCACAAGGTTAAGAGCTTTGTACTCCACCAACTGAATAGTGGACCGTTCAATATAATGGATTAATGCTTGTGTACCTTGAAATTTTGACAGGAGCAATTGGTAGCCCCCAAGGGCCAACTCATTTAGAATGTGATGAGTCGGATCTTCAATAAATTGACCAAAGATGACTTTGCATTAGCCCCCAAGTGCCATGGTGCATGCTGGCAGTGACATGGGACTTGCATATTTGATATAATCCCAATCTGAATAATGTAGCCCCCAAGTGTCGGGTCGTAAGCCTGCAGCGACTCGGGACTATTCCTTCCATTGTAGAATAAATCATATCCATTGATAAAAATAATAGCCGTTGCGCTAAAGCGACTTTGAAAACCTCAATCATAACACTGGTTATTGATAATCACAATAGAAATCCAGCCATGTTGGCTATTCAAGATTTGAATAATATAACCCGATATGAAAACCTCAATCATTCAATGTCATCATGAAAATCCAGCCAGTTTTGGCTATTTAAAGATTTGAATACCTCATCGGTTGACAAGTAAATCCGGAGTTTAAATACCTGGCGGCTCTTGGCCGATGACGACTTAATGCGCATTCATTGTAAGCCGGAATTTTTCTAACCCGGTGGCCTATAGCCCTTGAGAAAATCAATAATTGGTAACCCTTTTGAGACACCAATTTCAGTGATGAGCTTGGACTGAAGCATTTATATAAGTCATAATTCTGCAAATCATGCACAGAGTTTAAACAACATATACCCTAGCGACTTAACATCAAGAGCCAGGGCGGGTAACGACCCAAATGTAGTCTTACCCTGCACACAAGTAGATCACAAGAACCCTTGGCGGTTTGTCGCAGGGCGGGTCATAATACCTCACATATAACCACTGTGATATTGAATTTGTACTGCCGGTTTACATGACCTATGCAGTAAGGGTGATAACCCAATCCTTAGAAGCCAATGCTTCCACATAGATGATGATTGTCATAAGCTAGCGACTTATAGTCAAAAGTCAAGCCGGGTTAAGCATAAAACACTTATATACATTTGAGATATAATCCAAAAAAAGGTCTCAAGTTAAACCAAAAATTGTTCGCAAAAAAGACTTAAAAAATTTAAGACTTCTGATTCGTATATGATCAAAAAACCGTTCCAAAGGGGTTGAGCTAAGATTCGAATACGATCATATAGCCCCAAGTGGCTTTGGCGTTGCCGATCAAGAGGGTACCGACAGCTATGTTCTCTTTGGTTCGAATACGACCTATGTTTGAACAGGAAGCCCCCAAATGACCTTGAGAGTTGTTTAACGACGCTGATTCGAATACGATCCACGTCGGACCCAAAAGAGGTTAAGCTATGATTCGGATACGATCAAGAAGCCCCCTAGTGAGTTTGGCAGTGTGCCGATCAAAAGGGTTTCGACAGCTATGTTCTCTTTGGTTTGAATACGACCTATGTTTGAGTAGGAAGCCCCCAAGTGACCATGTATTAGCATTGCACCTATCAAGAGGGTACCGACAGCTATGCTCGATGAGCAGGAAGCCCCCAAGTGACCATAATAAGATAAGCCGTAAGGCAGGATACCTATGTTTGAACCGCGCATCATGGCAGCAAGTTCTTTTTGGCAACCATTAATTTTTCTTAGAACTCGAACTTGCGAGAGATTAATTCTTTTTGAATTAGAACTTTCAACCGGATTTGAAAGCTTCAAAAATTTGTGAGGGACAAATTTACCTTGGGCCAGATTTTGAACCGGATTTGAGAGCTTCGGTGCTTTGTGGGAGAAAGATGTCTCTTGAACCGGATTTTAAATCAAAGTCCTTATTTTGAGCCGGAAATCTTCTGACGGCTTTTAAATTTTCATCGATCTAGCAGTAATCTCCGGGGCCGGGTTACTTTTCCCTTCAATAATCCGGAGTTCTTGAACTTATTGAAACCGGCTAATTTTACCGAGTCATATCATTGTAGCCCCCGAGTCTCAAGACGACTCAAGGATTTGGCTTGAGATTCTCCATATTTGACCATAGCAGAAGGTGTATATCATTGGCGTTGATAGCGCAATGTGAATCCACAGAAATTTGAGGTAACTGCAGCGGGTTATAAATGATCCCGTATGAGCGGTGTCAGCAACTCGGCCAATGGTTCCTTCCAACTGGTTGTTTGAAGTTAACCCAACTGTAGTGGTGCGGCTTGTACGCCTGCCCATTGAACCATCCAGTGCAGACGGCGGCTGATAATATATGATAATTTGCCTTCAGTTTGTTGGAAAAAAAACCGGGCTTCCCAAATAGTGACTTGCTCATACTTAATAAACAGCTCATCCAGATAAGTGTGACCCGGTGTGCCGATGTAAACCAGGACACGAGAAACGGACGTAAAGACGACCGCAACATCTGAGGCGGCACAGACAGATAAATCGGCCGTGGTGTTGTAAGCCGTGCAGACGGGCAAATTGTCCTCGTTGTAAGCCGGCGTGGTCGCGAGAGACGGCCGCGGCGTTTGTAAGCCGGTGCGGACGGGAGAGCCGGCCGCGACATTGTAAGCCCGACTCTTGCAGCGAACAATTGTCATGCATAAACAATATTGCAGACCAAAGCAAAGATAAACTGTTCTTTGACAAAAATAATACGCGCTAATAAAACAAACTTAGATGGATATCACCTGATATGTTAGGCCGGAAATAATCCGCAATGGAGTTGGTGATATCTATGGTGAAGTTGAAATTACTCACGGGCGAGTCGTGCGCGGGATCAGGCAGATAAGTCGGTCGCGGCGTTGTAAGCCAGTGCGGGCGGGCGAGTCGATCGCAGGCGTTGTAAGCCGGCATGGACAAGAGAATCGGCCGCAGGTGCGGACGGATGTGAACCAAACAGCGGGGACAGCGACTTGCACACGTATCCGTCAATCAACATGACACGGACGAACGCCAGTGCAAAGTTATACGGGTGCGCACTCCATATCCGTTGTACAACACCTTTGTCCTGCATGAGTCAGCAATAGCAGGTCATGGCATAGGGGCGAGGTGACGGAGCGACGCGTCGGCCATGACAGAGCCGCAGCAGTGGGGGAGCGGCCGGGTTGACCCAGGCAGGTTTGACCCAGTTGTGGTGGCCGTCGATAACCCACGCCCGTCCGGGTTGTGGTGCTCCTTTATTTTTTATTGTTAAACTGCAAATGCTTCAGCGCATGCATGCACAGCCTGTTCGTGAAACGTGGCGCTCAAGGCTGTGGTCTTGAAATTTGGAGTATGCGCTTTTCTCCCTGTTGATGATCCAGTAGTAGTACTTGAACTCTTCCCCGATTGACTCGGATACCTTCCCTCGGTCGTAGCCGGAATAAAAAATCTGAATCGTACTAGTAGAATCAGATCAGCTCACTTTTAACTTTTAGCTCAAGCGTCTAATCAATTAAGGAATACTCCTCCTGATGTATCTCACGTGTCCTAGTAACCCCCTTTTTCCTTTCTTTTTGAGCCAGGAGTCCGACTTGAACGAGAGATTTCCTGGCTAATGTCGGGAGCGCCTCGGAAACAGCTGAGGTAGAGACGTGTCCGTGCTTCCGAACCTAACACGCATGGTGGAACTCTTGTTGGTCTTGACGACGTACAGGTGTAGCAGCGTCGTACAGCAGCTTGCAGCAAAATCGATCTTTGACGGGAAAATCGCAGTAGCGGCAGCACATGGAAAAAACCATAATTTCTCGCAGAAAATTGACTTTGCCGGCTCTATCTAAACTTGTCCCGCGCCGGGTTACTCTGCGTAATACTTCCATGCCCGCTCATCTTCATCCGGCTAATCGCGAATTTCTCGATTCCTAAAGAGATCCCTTCAAGAACTCAACACCACCGTGCGCGAGCACCACGGTGGGCGCCAACTGTCATGAAATTGTCACGGCAGATGTCCTAGTGTAAGGACTTAGTCGCGAGGCCGACGCATCTATGTGGTAGCTTGAAGGGGTTGAGTGGAATCGAGAGACGCAACACACAAGACGAGGATTTAAACAGCTTCGGGCCCCGGGAAACATCATCCGGTAATAACCCTATGTGCTGTTTGTGGCTGGGTCTAATTATGATCATGAGGGAGTCGCCGTAAGCCGGCTCTCCTCTTTGTGTCTAGCCCTAGATATTGTTTCTTGTTGCTTGTCCCTCTTTGGGGAGCCCTGCCCCTCCTTATATAAGTTGAAGGGGCGGCTTACATGTAGAGTCCTATTAGGATTAGAACTAACTTATTCTCTATTACAAGTCGGATACAAGTACGGGTTTTGCTTCCTCGTAAAGGAAATATTCCTCATGCCTTCTGTCTTAAGCCGGCCTACTGGGCCTTGGGCCTAGTCTTCTATGTGACCCGCCGTCGGGGTCATCTGTGAGTTGTCTGACTAGTGAGCCGCTAGACCCGTGAGTCGCCAGTCCTCCGGCGGGTCATCGGTGAAGCGCCAAGTCCGGCTGGGTCATACTTCCGGCCGGGTCATACCGCGGGGTACATTCCCGACACTAGCCCTCTCCGGTGTCTATATAAACCAGAGGGTTTTAGTCCGTAGGACAACATACAATCATACCATAGGCTAGCTAGCTTCTAGGGTTTAGCCTCTCTGATCTCGTGGTAGATCTACTCTTGTACGTCCCCAACCCAGACCATGCAACAGAGCCCCTGCTTGATTAATATTGATGATGTGGGTAGTACAAGAGTAGATCTACCATGAGATCAGAGAGGCTAAACCCTATAAGCTAGCCTATGGTATGATTGTATGTTGTCCTACGGACTAAAACCCTTCGGTTTATATAGACACCGGAGAGGGCTAGGGTTACACAAGTTCGGTTACAAAGGAGGAGATATACATATCCGTATTGCCTAGCTTGCCTTCCACGCCAAGCGGAGTCCCATCCGGACACGAGACGGAGTCTTCAATCTTGTCTCTTCATAGTCCAGTAGTCCGGCCAAAGGATATAATCCGGCTGTCCAGAGACCCCCTAATCCAGGACTCCCTCAGTAGCCCCACCAGGCTTCAATGACGATGAGTCCGGTGCGCAGTGGGGCCTTGCCTTCCTCCAGCTCCTGGGATAGCCTAGTATTCTTCTCTGTAAGAACCTGCACATTAAAGATGATCCTTAAATCAGTTCTGCTAACTGTTTCAAGTCTCAGGGGCTACTGATACATAAAAATCGTCAGATTTACTCACCCGTACATGCTTTACATACTGATCCGTGGCTCTGGCTAGACCATCTTGAGCAGCATGGAGGTACGCCTCTCCAGAATTAAAGGCGTCGAACACCTCTGGTGAGAAACAAGCGTCGCGGAGTAAGGCCCGACGGCGCCTATCATTCATGGCGCTTTCCACTTCTGAGTTTGTAGCGGATAATCTATCCGCATCCTCTGTCGGGGGATTATCCGGTGCTTGCCCCATATCGTCTTCCGCCTCCATGTCCGGTCCTGGCGCCCGACTGGTGGAAGCTTGATTGGCAGCATCGCCGGACATATTCCGGCGAGCGTTTTTTCTGTTAAAGAAACGCGGGCGTCATTACATTTTGAGAAAGACGACAACCACGGAGTGGGGGTTTTCCTATACCTTTGCGTTGGCGTCTCCGTCCTGACCGCCTTCCTTTTTGGTCTACCCGACCTCGGTGCCTCTTGTTGGCGAGTTGTTGCGGGTTCGGCAGGGCGTCCCGAATGCCTTCCCTGTAAAAGATGCCATGTGTATATGGTGGGTGAAGTGCCTAAAAGGGGATCCTAGTTTTGGAGTTGGGACTTTTTGATTTTTCTTACCTGCGATGCAGGGAGCAGTCCGGGATAGTCGTCCGTAATGGCCACCAGGGCATCGTCGCAGCTTAACTGATAGAGCTGTCTGTCTATCAGTTCCACGGAGATAACCGGATCTTCTTCAAGTCCGGAGTCAAGGGCCCGGTCAGGGTCCTCTGGTTGTGGAGAAGGGCTGCTGACCTCCTTTACGGCTTTTCACAGTCCCTGCCGCAAAGTGGCAAGGTGAATACTTACGACTAAGAATGCGGGAAAAATGGGAGCAGGGAGATATAGCTTACCCAGCTTGGAAGATTGTACATGGAGAATCCATCCCGTGGCTTGATGCGGGTGAACTCCTCTTCCTCACCCTTGAACAGTTCGGACAGAATCTTCGCTAGAGCGGCAACATTGTCTGGACTCTTACGCCCGCAGCGGGTGGCCTCATCCGCCCCGTTATAACACCACAAGGGGTGCCCACGATATTGAAGTGGCTGCACTCCCCGCATTATGCAAATCGACATAACTTCGATTATTGTAAATCCTGATTGAGCCAGTGCTTTGATCCGGTTCATCAGATAGAGCACTTCTCCGTTGTCTTCCGCCTGGGGGCTCCGTGGGCGCCAACTTCGGCGCTTCTTCAGAGGAGCATTGTTGAACTCAGGAAGACCCCACCGAATAGCGTCCGGAAGGGGGACGTCCTCCATATAAAACCATTCTGAAGTCCAGTCTTCGGACGGCTTCTTCGGGGTACTGGATAGGTATCCAGTATCGGCGATGCGCCATATTTCGGCTCCGCCTACTTGATAAAGTGATTCCCTCTGTGTGCGAGGGACAAGGCAGAATAGCCTTTTCCACAGCTCGAAGTGAGCCTCGCAGCCCAGGAACAACTCACAGAGAGCAACATAGCCGGCGATATGTAGAATGGAGGCAGGGGTGAGATTGTGTAATTGGAGGCCGTAGAACTCCAGGAGCCCGCGGAGGAACGGATGAATTGGAAATCCGAGTCCCCTTAGTAAATAAGGAACAAGGCAGACCCATTTCCCCATGGAGGGACAAGGAAGGCTCTCTGCTTGCGCCCCGCCATTGTAGGTGGCGAGCCCGGCTCGAACGGGCACCATATACGCCGGAGGGAGAAATCCCTTAGTCTGCAGCTCGACTAATCGACTGTGCGGGACTGAACACCTCTCCCAATCACCAGGCTTAGGGCTACGGGGGCGGGAGGAGGAGTTGCGGAGGTCAGCCATGCTGGAATGGATCTTTCCGACACACGCTCTGATGAATTCTCGCTCGGGGAGGATGATGTGGATCGGATCTAAGAATCCCCATCCCTTTAATAGACAATTTATTTATCTGGCTAGGGGGCGAATGTAAAAACGCCATGGCACCTCGTATTCATTCGACGCATGGGAGATAGCCCTTATTGGGCACAGAAGCCAAGAGGTTCAACATTTATGGAGCCGGACACTGCTTACGAACACTTGAAAGTTGGAGAAGAACCCGCCTTGCAATGCCAAAGACAACACTGCGCGCCGGACTCATCGTCATTGAAGCCTGGTTTGGGGGCTACTGAGGGAGTCCTAGATTAGGGGGTCTTCGGACAGCCGGATTATATCCTTTGGCCGGACTGCTGGACTATGAAGATACAAGATTGAAGACTTCATCCCGTGTCCGGATGGGACTCTACTTGACGTGGAAGGCAAGCTAGGAAATACGGATATGTATATCTCCTCCTTTATAACTGACCTTGTGTAACCCTAGCCCTCTCCGGTGTCTATATAAACCGGAGGATTTTAGTCCGTAGGACAACATACAATCATACCATAGGCTAGCTTCTAGGGTTTAGCCTCTTTGATCTCGTGGTAGATTTACTCTTGGACTATCCATATCATCAATATTAATCAAGCAGGACGTAGGGTTTTACCTCCATCAAGAGGGCCGAAACCTGGGTAAGACATCGTGTTCCCTGCCTCCTGTTACCATCCGCCTTAGACGCACAGGTCGGGACCCCTACCCGAGATCTGCCGGTTTTGACACCGACAATGTGGTTTAAGTCAATGAGATTACGGTTGCATCGCGTGCAGCTGCCGTCCCAAAAAATCACCAAAACCGTCAGGGGTACGGAATGCAGAGTCTAAATCCGAGGCAATCCGGTTTGTCGGTGCTGCTAAACATCCAGCCGTTCAAATCTGAGGCGGTACAGGGGGAGCGGCGCGCTATACGAGATCGCAAGGATATCAACTGGGGTCAGGTGTTACTATATCGGCTGTGTACATACGCGTCATCCTGTGTACCGGCACTACTGCTGCTTCAATTCCAAACTGGAACACGTGGGAAAATGTCAACTGTAATGCTGCTGTTTGATTCTTCGGCAACAACTCCAGATTTGACCGTCATTGATTTCTTCCCAGGGAAACCAAAAACAACTCATTCAGTATGACGTGTGGAGGCACTAGTACAGAGTATTAATCTAGCCTTTTGTTTTTTACCATCAGAGGCCACGAGACATATTACTGGTGGCAAAGGGTTGCTATACATAGCAGAATAAACCGATCTAAGCCGGGTTACTCAGCGTATAAAAAAAGGGACGCCCGGAGGCCACGACCCGGAAACAGGTAAGGTAAACAATCTAGACTCTTCCGCCGTCCGCGCCTCGAGGCCACGACCCGGACTCATCCATCAAAGGCCAGCTGTTTCGCCTCCGCCTGCTCGTGGCCTGTCCTCACTGCCCGTTCGCCGGAACGCCGGCCACCGTGTTGAGCTACTAACCGTCGAGCCCTGCCCCTCAGCCTTTGTTGCCGCGGGCGGCTTATTCATCCTCAAGCCGGCCTTGCGCCTTTTCTTCCACTTGAAAGCCGCCACCGGACCGGTGCCGGGCCGCCCCGGACCTCTGCGGCTTCCACCTCTGTCGTCTCGTCACGCCGGGTCACTGCCGTCACACCCGAGGCTGCATCCGAGCCGCCGTGCTTTCGATTGCCGGCCTGGGTCCTGACGTTGCCGCCGCTGCACTTTTGAACCGCCATGCCGTCGGATCACCTTCTGCCTCCGTCAAATTGCCACTACCTTGTGACCCCTGGACCTCGTCTACTTCGCCGTCAGGCCAACCTTGCTCGGTCCTCAAACAATTTCCGTTTTGGGCCTCAACTCCGAGTCGCCGTACTTGTGCGCCGCCATGCCTCATCGCCTGGCCCATCGCCCTACCATGTGCTACCTTGTCTTCACCTCCAGCAGCGGCCCGAGCCACCCGTGAACCGCCGCCGTTGTGCATCGCCGCTGTGCTGAGCCTGTCAAACCGCCAACAGTGTACTTCCGCGGCCGCGGCTGTGCCTCGCCGGTGCGTTTCTGTTACTGCGTCACCGTCACCAGATTGCTTCCGCGCCAGAACCGCCGGTGCCCCTGTTCCACAGCCGTGTCAATCTGCCGCAGCGTTATCTCTTCCAAGTCGCCCCGGGTCAATCCACTTCTACCGTGGTGTAGCCACGACACACCTAAACCCGGTCCGCCCGATGCGCCAAGCCGCGCTGACCTGCCGCAGCCTCGTTCCAGGAAACCGGAGTGGCTTCAAACCGTCGCGGTCACCTGCAAACCGGATGAACCGCCCACCTCCGCTGCCTCTTTGAGTAACTGCGGCATCCACAAGCCGAGGGCCGCTGACGCCACCCCGTTCGCCTGATGGATTGCCACGCGATGAGTCGCTGCACAGGTCAAGCCGGTCGCGCCTGGGCGTCGCTGCACAGCCTTGTCAAGCCGGCCGCGCCTGAAGCTGCTGTCTCCGGGTCGCAACTCGTTCGAGTCTTGTGCCGCCGGAGTCCCGTTGACCCGCCCAGAGCCACGTTGACCTACAACCACGCTCCACTTCCTGCTGCTCCTGCATTGATTCTGTCGGGCGCTGCTCCTGCTTGTTCTGGGTTGAGCCGGCCCTGTTACTACAAGTTGCTCCTACCGTGGCTCCCGCCTCCGGATCATCTTAAGTGGCCGGGGCCATTCTAAACCGCCGTTGGCCGCGCCTCCACCAGTTGAGCTGCCGCGGTTGTTACAAGCCATCACCCGCACCATTTTGCTGACTAAAATTCTGAGGCGGCAACAAAGCAGTAATTTGCTAGGAGATCAGCGTTGTTATATGTTCAGGCAGTCGATTACATCATTGCAAGTGCTACTACAGAATTAGACCAAGGATCATCCAATGCAGTTTTTAATGGCACGCGAGGCAAGCCAGCAACCCAACATGCAGCATTGGAGTAATTGCAAGGATGCATACTTAGGCACTTGGCCTACTTCACGCAAAAAAAAAGAGAAAGAAAAAAAGAACAAGAAGAAGGACACATGGATGTTATGCTACATCACATCAGCGCAGGTCAACGTGCATATACTATTCAATATTACATGGCACCAGCATCTGCGTTCATCCGACAAAAACAAAATCAGGTGTTATCCCTTCTATATATTTTACCAGTACATTTTAATTCCTCTGAGCACCATTACACTGCTCTATTGGTGTTTTTATATACAGGTAGAATTATTGTTATACTACGGGTATAGAGCACGCACTGGCAACGTTCTACAACGGCGTTCTCCTCCGTGTCACATTACCCGATGAACGGACGGTCGATTCACGCGTCCGCACTGGTTTACAACGCGGAGGACAACTTGCTCGTCTGCACCGGTTTACAATGTCACGGCCGATTCATTTGTCTGTTCCCATGGCCGGCTCGGCCGTGATCGATTTCAGCTTTACCGGGGTGATCACACTAGGACATCTGTCGTGACAATTCCACGACACTTAGTGTGCTATCAAACGTCACAATGTAATTGGGTGACTATAAAGATGCTCTACAGGTGTCTCCAATGGTGTTTGTTGAGTTAGTATAGATCAAGATTAGGATTTGTCACTCAGTGTATCGGAGAGGTATCTCTAGGCCCTCTCGGTAATGCACATCACTATAAGAATTGCAAGCAAATGTGACTAATGAGTTAGTTGGTGGATGTTGCATTACGGAATGAGTAAAGAGTCTTGCCGGTAACGAGATTGAACTAGGTATTAAGATACCGATGATCGAATCTCGGGCAAGAAACATACCGATGACAAAGGGAACAACGTATGTTGTTATGCGGTTTGACCGATAAAGATCTTCGTAGAATATGTAGGAACCAATATGAGCATCTAGGTTCCGCTATTGGTTATTGACCGGAGATGAGTCTCGGTCATGTCTACATAGTTCTCAAATCCGTAGGGTCCGCACGCTTAACGTTCGATGACGATCGGTATTAAGAGTTTATGTGTTTTGATGTACCGAAGGTAGTTCGGAGTCCCGGATGTGATCACGAACACGACAATGAGTCTCGAAATGGTCGATACATAAAGATTCATATATTGGACGATGTTATTCGGACACCAGATGAGTTTCGGGGTCACCGGATAAATATCGGAGTGCCGGGGGTTATCGGAAACCCCGGGAGGAACTAATGGGCCAATATGGGCCTTGTGAGAGAGAGAGGAGAGGGCCCTAGGGCTAGCTGCGCCCCCCTTGAGGAGTCTGTATTGGACTAGGAGGGGGCGGCGCCCCCTCCCTTTCCTTCACCCTCTCTCCCTCTCCTTCCTTCCCCCTCTCTTCCCTTGTTGGAAACCTACCAGGAATAGGATTCCTATTCCTAGTAGGAATCCTACTTGGGGCGTGCCCCATGAGGGTCGGCCAGCCTCCCCCCTTGCTCCTTTATATACGGGGGTAGGGGCACCCTAGAACACACAAGTTGACAGTTGTCTTAGCCGTGTGCGGTGCCACCCACCACAGATTTCCACCTCGGTCATATCGTTGTAGTGCTTAGGCGAAGCCCTGCGTCGGTAACTTCATCATCACCATCATCACGCCGTCGTGCTGACGAAACTCTCCCTCGGGCTCAGCTGGATCAAGAGTACAAGGGACGTCACTGAGCTTAAGTGTGCAAATCACGGAGGTGCCGTGCGTTCGGTACTTGGATCGGATGTATCGTGAAGACGTTTGACAACACCAACCGCGTTACTAAATGCTTCCACTTTCGGTCTACGGGGGCACATGGACACACTCCCGGCTCGTTGCTATGCATCACCTAGATGGATCTTGCGTGTGCGTAGGAAATTTTTCGAAATACTGCGTTCCCCAACAAAAAATGTTTTTGATGTCCCGGTTATAATCTGTAAAGCATGGCGCACTAAACTATTAAGTAGTCATCATACCGAGCTTGTCAAACGTTCATAATGTCTGTATCTGCTCCTGCAATAGGTCTGTCACCTAACAGTGCATCAAGGACATAATTCTTCTGTGGAGCAATGAGGATAATCCTCAGATCATGGACCTAGTCCGCATCATTGTTACTATCATCTTTTGACTTAGTTTTCTCTAGGAACATATCAAAAAAACGGGGAGCTACATCGCGAGCTATTCATGTACAACATAATTTGCAAATACTAACACGACTAAGTTCATGATAAATTAAAGTTCAATTAATCATAATACTTAAGAACTCCCACTTAGATAGACATCCCTCTAGTCATCTAAGTGATCACGTGATCCAAATCAACTAAACCATGTCCGATCATCACGTGAGATGGGGTAGTTTTCAATGGTGAACATCACTATGTTGATCATATTTACTATATGATTCACGCTCGACCTTTCGGTATCAGTGTTCCGAGGCCATATCTACATATGCTAGGCTCGTCAAGTTTACCCCGAGTATTCTGCCTGCGCAAAACTCGGTTGCACCCGTTGTTTGTGAACGTAGAGCTTATCACACCCGATCATGACGTGGTCTCGGCACGAAGAACTGTAGCAACGGTGCATACTTAGGGAGAACACTTGTACCTTCAAATTAGTGAGGGATCATCTTATAATGCTACCGTCGTACTAAGCAAAATAAGATGCATAAAGGATAAACATCACATGCAATCAATATAAGTGATATGATATGGCCATCATCATCTTGTGCCTTTGATCTCCATCTCCAAAGCACCGTCATGATCACCATCGTCACCGGCTTCACACCTTGATCTCCATCGTAGCATCGTTATCATCTCGCCAACTATTGCTTCTATGACTATTGCTACCGCTTAGTGATTATGTAAAGCAATTATATGGCGATTGCATTTCATCCAATAAAGCGACAACCATAAGGCTCCTTCCAGTCGCCGATAATGGTTACAAAACATGATCATCTCATACTACAATTTATATCTCATCACGTCTTGACCATATCACATCACAACAAGCCCTACAAAAACAAGTTATACATCCTCTACTTTGTTGTTGCAAGTTTTACGTGGCTGCTACGGGCTTCTAGCAAGAACCGTTTTTACCTACACATCAAAACCACAATGATTTTTCATCAAGTGTGATGTTTTAACCTTTTAACCAGGACCGGGCGTAGTCAAACTCGATTCAACTAAAGTTGGAGAAACAGACACCCGCCAGCCACATGTGTGTGAAGCACGTCGGTAGAACCAGTCTCATGAACACGGCCATGTAATGTCGGTCTGGGCCGCTTCATCCAACAATACCGTCGAATCAAAGTAAGATGTTGCTGGTAAGCAGTATGACTATTATCGCTCACAACTCTTTGTGTTCTACTCATGCATATAACATCTACGCATAGACCTGGCTCGAATGCCACTGTTGGGGAACGAAGTATTTCAAAAAAATTCCTACGATCACGCAAGATCTATCTAGGAGATGCATAGAAACAGGAGGGGAGAGTGTGCCTATGTACCCTCGTAGACCGAAAGAGGAAGCATTTATCAACGCGGTTGATGTAGTCGTACACCTTCATGATCCGTCCCGATCAAGTACCAAACGTACGGAACCTCCGCGTTTAGCACACATTTAGCTGCATGACATCCTCGCCTTCTTGATCCTGCAAGAGGGGCGAAGTAGTAGATGAGTTCCGGTAGCACGACGGCGTGGTGACGGTGTTGGTGAAGAACAATCTTCGCAGGGCTTCGCCTAAGCACTACGAAAACTATGGCGAAGGATAAACTAGAGGGGACTGGGTTGCCGGCACACGGTTTGGTGTTTCTTGATGTGTTTCAGGTGCTAGCCCTGCCCCTCTATTTATATCTTGAGCCCTAGGGTTGAAACTTGGAGTAAAAGCCTCCTCAAAGTCGGTTTTGCCTGCATGGGAGAGTTCTACTCGAACTTCTAGGACTAGACGCCATAGTAGTCCTTGGAATGTGGCCCAGACGCCATGTGCCTCGTCGTCTGGCCCAGGGCCAAATGCCAGGGTCTCCGGCGTTTAGCTCCCTGGCCTCTGCAAAACTCCTTTTGTACCGACCTAAAGCCTCATGGGCTTCACCCCTTGGCCGAACCATATCATCCTATATATCAATCTTTACCTCCGGACCATTTCGGAGCTCCTCATCAGGTCCGTGATCTCATCCGGGACTCCGAACAACATTCAGTCACCAACATACATAACTCATATAGTACTATGTCATCAACGAACATTAAGCGTGCGGACCCTACGGGTTCAAGAACTATGTAGACATGACCGAGACACCTCTCTGGTCAATAACCAATAGCGGAACCTGGATGCCCATATTGGTTCCTACATATTCTATGAAGATCTTTATCGGTCGAACCTTATGCCAATAAACATTATTCCATTTGTCATCGGTATGTTACTTGCCCGAGATTCGGTCGTCGGTGTCCTCATACCTAGTTCCATCTCGTTACCGGCAAGTCTCTTTACTCATTCCATAATACATCACCTCGTGACTAACTCCTTAGTTGTTTTCTTGCAAGCTTATGATGTGTATTACCGAGAGGGCCCAGAGATACCTCTCCGATACTCGGAGTGACAAATCCTAATCTCGATCTATGCCAACCCAACAAACACCTTCGGAGATACCTGTAGAGCATCTTTATAATCACCCAGTTATGTTGTGACGTTTGATTGCACACAAGGCATTCCTATGGTATTCAGGAGTTGCATAATCTCATAGTTGAAGGAATATGTATTTGACATTAAGAAAGCAATAGCAATAAAACTGAATGATCAACATGCTAACCGAACAGATGGGTCTTGTCCATCACATCATTCTCCTAATGATGTGATCCTGATCATCAAATGAGAACACATGTCTATGGTTAGGAAACTTAACCATCTTTGATTAACGAGCTAGTCTTAGTAGAGGCTTACTAGGGACACGGTGTTTTGTCTATGTATCCACACATGTATCAAGTTTCCAGTTAATACAATTCTAGCATGAGTAATAAACATTTATCAGGATATAAGGAAATATAAAATAACAACTTTATTATTGCCTCTAGGGCATATTTCCTTCAATAACTATGCGGCACGGCCGGGCATTCTTAGCCCTTGTCGTAAGTCCATGAGACGGGGAGACGGGACCACATATCGTGGATCATTTTTCGTTACCGCGCACTCCCAAGACACTAATGGTTTGGATATGTGATCCGAGTACGCCTCTAGCCTTTTTGCACTGACCACCACGCGGGAATAAGTATGGGCACTCTGCATCATACGTTTCTCCGAAAGCTCTTCCGACGTGAGGCGCCCATAACTTTCCCTAGATGGACGCACCGACAAGAGGCACGACAATAGACCCAGTTAGGAGCCCCCATAAAGCATGTCTGGCTACACTGTTCAGCTCAATTTCGAGGGCACTATGACTAATCCAACAGGTGTTCAAGTTCAATTAGTCCGATTAAACTTTAATGCAAATGATGCTGAGTCATACTCCCTCTGTCCCAAAATAAGTGACTCGACTTTGTACTAACTTTATACTAATACTAGGTGATACCCCGCATGTTGCGGCGGGGATTTGTTGTGAAATTTTTGAGTAACACCCACATAGCAAAGAAGATAACAATATGAATCAAGGGATAATTAGATTTATGCCCCTAGTTGTGTCCCACTCGTCTGTTTTACCCCTAATTCCCAAAAGTCACTGGTTATGTCCAAATCACTTTGCTCCTCTTATGCTTTTGCCCTTTGACCCTTTGACCGTCAGTTTGAAAATTTCATAACTAATTCATACTAAATCAGAAAAATGCAAATAAGATACCAAAATGTTCAGAAAAACATCACCTATATGTTAGTGTCATTTGCATCCATGAAAAAGTGTTGGAAAGTGCCCATCCGAGTTTTAGCTCTTATGCTACCACCAGGAATAGTAAAATCTAAAGAAGTTCAAAAAAATTCAAAAATAATTTGGTGGCAAAGAATGACAAATGTTTTAAGTGTCTGCCAAGTTTCATTAGGGAATAACATTCGTGGGTGCCAGGGCAAAAAAAACAATCAACACTCCAAAATAGATTATTTTTTTGCCACGACTTCAAGATGAAACTTAGCAAGCACTCACTGGTAGAAAAAGGGCCTATAGTCCCGGTTCGTAAGGGCCTTTAGTCCCGGTTCCTAAACCGGGACTAAAGTGTCGGTACTAATGCCCTGTACCTTTAGTCCCGGTTCAATCCAGAACCGGGGCTGATGGGCCTCCACGTGGGCAGTGCGCAGAGCCCAGGCAGGAGACCCTTTGGTCCCGGTTGGTGGCACCAACCGGGACCAATAGGCATCCACGCGTCAGCATTTCTGTGGCTGGGGTTTTTGTTTTT